>NC_091963.1:8359398-8526898 GCF_031021105.1 Erythrolamprus reginae
TTTGGATTGTCTGTTGATTTTTCAATTCTGGCTTTGACAGCATTTGTTCTAATGGCCTGCTCTTGTGCCGCCAGTATTAGTCCTTCTGTCTCCTTTTTGAGTGTTCCACTTGTAAGCCATGACCAGGTCTTTTCTTTATCCACTTTGCCTTCAAAGGGACCTGGGAGGTCTTCTAGGCGACCCCCTGCTCAAGCAGGACCCCCTATGCCAGTGATGACGAACGTAAGGCACGGGTGCCACAGGTGGTACGCAGAGCCCTATCTGCTGGCACACGAGCTATTGCCCTAGATCGGCTCAAACCTGCATGTGTGTCGGCCAGCTGATTTTAGGCTCACACAGAGGCACTGGGAGGGCGTTTTTGGCTTCCAGAGGCTCCAGAGGGATGGGGGAGGGTGTTTTACCCTCCCCCGGCTCCAGGGAAGCCTTTGGAGCCTGGAAAGGCAAAACACAAGCCTACTGGGCCCACCAGAAGTTGGGAAACAGGCCATATCCAGTCTCCAGAGGACCTCTGCAGCGGGGGAAGCTGTTTTCGCCCTCCCCAGGCATTGAATTATGGGTGTAGGCACTCGCGCATGTGCGATAGTAAGCGCCCACGTTCTTTCGGCACCCAAGGAAAAAAAGCTTCGCCATCACTTCCCTTTTCCATTCCAGACAAATGATTGTCCAAGTATTATCAAAAGATGTCCAGGCTTTCTTCTGGAATCAACAGCCTTGATGAGAAGAGCCAGGCGTTCATAGTAGAAACAGAAAGATGGGCAAAAAAGCAGGAAGAGCAAAGAGTGTCACCCAACTTCCTGCTGGTTTCCCCAGTGAGACGCTTGGTGGCAATCTGGAAGGCAGAAATGGAAATCTCCCCTTCCCTTTCCAGCAGGCTGGTAAGTGGCTGCTACTGGGCAGGGTAGGGAGCAAGGGATTGCGTGATTGCCTGGGAAACTGCCATGAAACATTGAAAATGAAGATCGTGTGACTGCAGTAGCAACCCAGTTAGGCACAGCAGCAGTCAGTAGCGCTTGACAAGCCACAACCTCCCCAAATTTCATTCCCACGGGAGTCATGGGTTTAGCTGAAAATTAAAGCTTTGTAAGTTAGCTCAAAAGAGGTATTTTAGATCAAAAATGGTTGTCTCATTTCACCCATTTAATGGTCATGACAACTAGAGTTTTTGAGTAAAGATCAATGAAAAACATAACTTTTAAAAGAGTTATTTCAGTAGTTTGGGTTTCCCCAAACACTTTTGTCTCCAGCCTCTCACTTCAAATAAATCAGTGGAAGTTAATCTGTGAGCCTGTCACAGGATACAGTGTGACGAACACTTGAGACCCAAATAAATACTTTGCCCCTGTTCTGTCTGGGTCACTCCAGAAGCCAATACCAACCCAAAAAGAGAAGCCAGACACACTGGTAAAAGGCAAAGGCAGTTTTATAAAATCCAAGAAAAACACAGGTAACAGAAAATGTCCTTACGAACAGGAAAATGCTGTATCTTCAGATATATCCACGAAGGCCAAAAGTCCATGCAGCAATACAGAATTCTTGCTGCAAAGCCAAAGCTGTAGATAGCAGACCTATACCTCCCACGGATCTTCCAAAGCTGCTGGGCCACAAGCCAGGAACAGAGACGCCGAGAAACAAGACAGGATAACGCCACGCCAAGCTGATAACACTCCACATGGCTTCAAGGCCTTGCCTGCCTTTTAAACCCTGCTGATGAGGACCACACCCAAACCCAGCTGTTTCTACTTCAATGGTGAAAATATCTCTTTAACTGCTCCTTTCGTTGCTCTGAACGTCGCTGTCTCATGTCAATGACAGCTTGTGCGTCATCACCTAATGACTCCAAGCTACTGGCTGGGGAGAGCCGCCCCCCCCCCCCGGGGCTCTCATGCTGTTCTCCTTCATCCCATTCCTGATTTTCCTCTCCCCCGTCCGACTGTTCAGCCCCCTCCTCTGTGCTGTCATCCTCCTCCGAGCATGGAGCCAGCAGAGACACAGCTGGTCCCTGAGCAGCCTCAGGCTGAATCACAACAGCCCCTATTTCGATCAAGGTCTTTAAAAAATCCAAAGAAGATTCTACCATTATTTAAACACCAAGATACCTAGATGTTCTTCCTTCCAAAATCTAGCAGAAAACTCAAGGAGATAAGTCGTATCCTGTCCTTTCCCCCTCAAACTGGAGAGGGAAGCCAATTTCTTTCCACGGTCCCTGCCAAAAAACTGGTGGAAAACATTTTTTTTAAAAAAAGGCCAAGGGAGTTTTGGAATGCTGTTTACAAAACCATTTTCTCCTTTTCAGCCCTACATATTGGCGGGAGTGAGTGACCTTAAATGGGTTCCTTTTTAAAGAACAACAGAGCCATAAAAACTATGATCTCTCTCTCTCTCTCTCTCTCTCTCTCTCTCTCTCTCTCTCTCTCTCTCTCTCTTACGAAAGGCGAGGAGGGTGGGGGCAACTCTAATCTCTGGGTGTCAGAAAAAAGGAATATTTATGCATATGATCTGGGAGTGTGCAGAAATACAGAAATTGTGGAAGGTAGTCCAGAATGAAATTAATAAAATCTTAAACATTAATTGGATTACTATACAAGAAACAGCAATCTTAATTAAATATAGGGAATTAGGAGAATTTAAGGAAATTAAAATTGCAGCATTGGAAAGTGCTCAAGCGGTGATAGTTTTAGGATGGAAAGATTCTACAAAATGGACAGTACAAAATTGGTATTGGTATATGGTGGATCACATATATTTGAAATTATGGAAATAAGATTAAATAATTTTGATGAGAATAAATTAGAGACGCTGATGGTGCGATGGAACAAGGTAAAAGACCTATATGTTAAGTAAAATCTGTGATGTAAATACGAAAAATAAACTACAATCACTCTTTCAGTAAAATTTGCTCAAGATAGAGCCAAGGATTAATAGATAGATAAACAAGTGAAACCTCTTTGAATCCTCCTGTAGGGGTGGTGGGGGTGACGGGGTGGGGGTGTTGTTTGGTGATGGGCACAAGCACTGTGCACTGTTATATGTTTGTTTTTGTAAACCTATAAAAATCAATAAAAATTATATTTTTTTAAAAAAATTAACACTGCGCAAAGTGCCTCCTCTCACTGAAGCTCATTTCCTACAAAGGGGGAGAGCTATTCCCAAGCTTCCTCGCATCTCTCCCCCCCCCCCCCCGGCTTTGAAGTGAAATTAACCTTCAGCTAACAAGAAAACAAAGGACACAAGTTGTTGTGTCTGTCTTTCAAAGGAGATTGGCATGGGGAAATCAGGAAGCCTTTGCAAGACCACATTCTCCTTCAGGGCCCCAGAAGGAAGCCAACAGATTCCTGAAATACTTCAAGAGGGGAAGAAGAAGCCAAAGCCCATAAAGAGATGACTTGGGTGCCTTCGGTTTTCACATTCCAGGAAAGCATTTTAAAAGCCACCCTCCCTGCCATTATATTTTGAGGGTTAGCTTCCTCTGGTCTGTTGGGTTCTATTCTATTTCAGGGACCACAGAAGTATCTTGAGGCAACTGGAAAATTCCAAGAACTGGCCTGTATAACCTTGAATAAAACCAAAACAAAATAGAGGAAGAAGTTAGGGAACTCTAGACGTTTCCGGTGACTTTTGCTCAGGGGCCTTTGTGGTGCCCCGATTTCTTTTTTCTAATTCCTCTGCTCCAAGTTTCATCCTTTTGCATCCTTCTGACAAGCAAAGTCATTGGGGGAAGACAAATTCTGTTAGTAACTTGACAACTGTGGCAAGAAAGTTGGTAAAACCTTCATGGCATCGGGCCAGAATATCTCCGCACGAATCCCAGTGACCGATTAGGTCCCACATAGTTGGCCTTCTCCAGGTCCCGTCAACTAAACAACGCCATTTGGCAGGACCCAGGGGAAGAGCCTTCTCTGTGGCGGCCCCGACCCTCTGGAACCAGCTCCCCCCAGAGATTAGAATTGCCCCCACCTTCCTCGCCTTTCGTAAACTCCTTAAAACCCACCTTTGCCGTCAGGCATGGGGGGAATTGAAACATCTCCCCCGGGGCCTATACAGTTTATGTATGGTGTGTTTGTGTGTATGTTTGCTTTTAATAATGGGGCTTTTATTGTTTCTTTAAATTATTAGATTTGTTATATATTGTTTATTATTGCTGTGAGCCGCCCCGACTCTACGGAGAGGGGCGGCATACAAATCAAATCAAATCAAATCAATAAATAAAAAAATAGGGAGAAAACTTACTTAACAACTGTCTCACTTAACAATGGAATATGGGTTCAATTGTGGTCATAAGTCAATAGCACTTGGATGTATATACCACTTCACAGTGCTTTCCAGTCTTCTCTAAGTGGTTTACGGACTCCGCCTATTGCCCCCAATAATCTGAGTCCTCATTTTGCCCACCTCAGAAGGTTGGAAGGCTGAGTCAACCTTGAGCCGGTGGTGAGATTCGAAGTGTCAAATTGTAGGCAGCAGAAATAGCCTGCAGTACTGCACTCTAACAACTGGGGCACTGTGGTTCAGTGTAACAATCTCTTGTGATAATACTACTCATCTACCAGGCCTGTCAATCTGCAGCGCTCAGAACCCAGAAGAGCTACGCCAATCTTACCCCACGCTGAGACAACGTGTTCCATAATTTTCTCCAAGCTGGGGCTAAGGATTCTGGGACCTACAGGCCGAAGAGCATCTAGAGCGTGTGAAAATAGGAAAGCTACCCTTTCGAAGACATTTAAAGTAAGTAAACCCAGCTAGGATTTAATAAGATCAGAAATACAGCCGCCCATAAGAAAGCCCGGTCTACTCTCTTCTCTCTCCTCTTTGTAAATATAATGCTGGATTCATGCAGGGTAGTCATAACTACCGCAGAACATGAATCCGGCTGAATGGAGTGTTTTTTTCCATTATACATTGGCCAGGTATCTCTCAGGAGGACTATCCTGCCAGGAAAAAGAGCGTTCTCATCTCATTGCGGGGCGACCTCTGACTCCATTGAGCCATTTATTGGAGCAATATATTTCCTCGCACATAAATTCACAGGAACCTAAATTAAATGCTATGGGCTTATGCTTTCCAGCCCATTTTGCTGAACTTTAAGAAGCAGCATAGTTCGCCCAGGTCCAAAAGCAGCAAATGTGTGGAAAATGCCCCATGCAAAAGACAGCTGGCTCATATAACTTTTTTTAAAGTTCTCCAACAGAGGTGGGTTTCAGCAGGTTCTGACCAGTTCTGGAGAACCAATAGCGGAAATTTTGAGTAGTCAAGCCGGGGTGGCGCATCAGGTAGAGTGCTGTACGGCAGGCCACTGGAGCTGACTTGTAGATCTGAAGGTCAGCGGTTCAAATTTCATCACCGGCTCAAGGTTGACTCAGCCTTCCATCTTTCCGAGGTGGGTAAAATGAGGACCCAGATTGTGGGGGCAATAGCCTAGCTCTGTTAAAAAGTGCTATTGCTAACATGTTGTAAGCCGCCCTGAGTCTAAGGAGAAGGGCGGCATAAAAATCAAATAGATAGATAGATAGATAGATAGATAGATAGATAGATAGATAGATAGATAGATAGATAGTTCAGAAAACTGGTAAATACCACCCTGCATCTATTCTCTACCTCCCAAGTCCCAGCGGATTGGGAGGAAACGGGAGATTTTATAATATCCCTCCCCCTGCCACGCCCACCAACCCACACCAAACCCACAGAACCGGTAGTTAAAAAAAATTGAATCCCACCATTGGTCTCCAAACTTGACCACTTTAAGTGGATTTGTGGACTTCAACTCGCCGCTTTGTTGGCTGAGGAATTCTGGGAGTTGAAATCCACAGGTCTTAAAGTAGCCAAGGCTGGAGACCTCTGCTTTAAAGTCCAATCAATCAATCAATCAATCAATCAAAAGGGTATGGTTTTTTTTTTCAACCTTAGCAACTTGATATGAATGTCAACTCCTTCACTAAGTGAGGTTCCCCAGTTTTACAATCCTTTTTGTCACGCAGTTGTTAAGCAAATCACTATGGTCATTAAGTGGATGGCGCAGTCATTAAGGAAGTCCAGTTTCCTCCAAATGGCAATCACATGACCCTACGGCACTGCAATCATTATAAAATGCATGTCCAAATTTCGATCACGTGATTGTCAGGTTGCCGCCACAGTCATAAGTGTGAGGACTGGTTTATAAGACCCTTTTTTCCAACTCCCACTGTAGCTCTCAATGGTCATTAAACAAGTGGCTGTAAGTGCTTGAACTATTCTGCGATGGAGTCAAAATCTCAGCAGTTTTACTCCCTAGAGTGAAGTTGGCAGCTTGTCACCTGTGTTACGGAAACCTCATCTCCAAAATAATATCCGCCTCTAAAAAAATTTTTTAGCGAGGTTTCCGCTTCTTGACATCTTATAGAAATAATAGCAATTCTACAAACAGGGAAAATATTTCTTTAAAACTTTGAGAGACGTGAGGATAAAATGCATTGGAAAAGTCAGCTGCCCCAAGCAAGGTTAACATTTTGGCCAAGAAATTCTATAGATATTTTTTTTTAAAAAAATGTTTATACATTTGCCTCTTTTCTCTACCAAACAACTTGGGATTTTTCAGATGTCCTTCAGCTCTTAGGGCATTAAAAAATATGAAAGAATTCATTAATTGCATAAATACACTTAGAAACAGTTTTGCTTAAATACGTGAGCCAACAGAAATAGCTGACCAATAGTATTTATTTCTCTTCTTTTACATTTCCTTTTATCCTTCCTTTCTTTTTTCTTTAACATGCATAAATTTAGTCTAGGCTTAAGTGATAAGATAACGGGGTAATTAAATAAGAACAAATTATAGTAAATATACTTAATCGATCTAGAATGTATATAGAAAAAAGAACGGTAAACTGCTGAAATATAAGCCTAAAAAACTCAAGTAATGTTAAGCATGTTTTTAATTTTGTTTATTTTAATTGTTTAAATAAAGTCTATTTTTAACACCTACCCCACCCACCCAAAAAAGTTTAAATCCAACCTATCTGGAAAGCGCTAGATTAGGAAAGGCTGTCCTGCTTTAAATCATCACAGCCAAAACTTTGGGAAGATACTCATCTGTGTTTCATTGCATCTCTTTTGACAGGACAGAATTGAATACTTGAAAAACATCTTTCTGAACAAAAATGCATATAATTGTTCACATGCTCGTTATCTTGTTAGACTAGGCAGAGGAAGGAATGATAAAAATAAATCCCCATTTATTGCCTGGTTTAAGGTAATAAAAAGGGCTTAAAAAAACTTTCCATATTCCTCTTTCCCTTCCCCTCCCAGCAGACAGGTATCCGGGAAAGGGAGCAAGGGATTGCAAGAGTGGCTGGGAAACTGTCACAGAAGGTTGAAATAAAGATCACATGACCACGGCTGCAGCTGGTACCATTGAAGTAGACACAATTTTTTCCCTATGTTTTAGATTTATTTATTTATTTATTATTTAGATTTGTATGCCGCCCGCTAAGGCGTCCCGATAGCAAAAATGGAGCTGTGCGTGCAGCTCCAAATAATCAGCGGGCGGGTACGCACGTCACCGTGAAATTTGGCTTCTGTGCATGTGCTGGAAGCTGAATCTTATGTGAGGAAGCACGTGCCACCGAGATTTTGGTGATTTTTGCTGAAAACTTTGGTTAACATTGCCAAAATCTCACTTTTGTGTACGTCTTCATGCAAGATTTGGATTCTGGCACATGCAGAGAAGTCGAATCTCACGCCGACACACACGCACCAGTCCCCGGGAACGTTCAGATACTTCCAACGAAGAGGAACCTACGCCACACAGGTGTCACGCGGACCCATATCGGAGGGCACGCGAGACATTGCCCTGTCAGCTCCAGCAGGCATGCACACGATGGTCAGCTGATTTTCAGTCTTGGTGAAGGCTGTTTTACCTTCTGGACGCTTTAGGGAAGCTTACCTGAAGCCCCGGAGTGCAAAAAAACCTGCCCAACAGACAAACCGGAAGTTCAAAAAATACACTTCCGGCTTGCCTGTTGTGTTGTTTTTTTGTACTCTCGAGAGTTCAGGGAAACTTCCTGGAGCCCCGGAGTGCAAAAAAACCAACAGAACGGGCTAACTGGAAGTGCGTTTTCCAAACTTCCGGTTTGCCTGTTGGACCATTTTTTCACATCCCAGGCCTGTGCGCATGCATGGGAATGGGGGGATTGTGTGCATGCACGGGGGCAATGCAATGGGGTTGCGCATACATGGGGGGGACGAAACGGGTGTAGTCACGTGCACGTATGCTAGCAAAAATAGAGCCGGGGTGGCTCAGCTGGTAGAGTGCTGTACTGCAGGTCACTGAAGCTGACTGTAGATCTGCAGGTCAGCGGTTCAAATCTCACCACCGGCTCAAAGTTGACTCAGCCTTCCACCCTTCCGAGGTGGGTAAAATGAGGACCCAGATTGTGGGGGCAATAGGCTGGCTCTGTTAAAAAGTGCCATTGCTAAGGTGTTGTAAGCCACCCTGAGTCTAAGGAGAAGGGCGGCATAAAAATCAAATAAATAATTTTTTTTTTTTTTTTTTAAACCAAAATAGGTTCGCCATCACTTAGTCCAGGGAGCTCTCTAACACAAAGTGAGATGTCTGGGAAATGAATGGAAGAAATAAGAGATGTAAATTGTTAAAAGACAGAAGTAGAATCAGGTTGCCGCTTAAGAGAATAACAAAACTGGAAGGGACCTTGGAGATCTTCTAGTCCAACCCCCTCCTCAAACATGAAACCCTATACCAGTGATGGCAAATCTTATTCTCCTTGGGTGCCAAAAGAGCGTGTGCGCACACTATCGTGCATGCGCAAATGCTCACACCCATAATTCAATGTTTGGGAAGGGTGAAAACAGCTTCCCCTGCCTCTCGGAGACCGGAAATGGACTGTTTCCCAACTCCTGGTGGGCCCAGTAGGCTCATGTTTGGCCCTCCCCAGGCTCCAAAGGCTTCCCTGGAGCTGAGGGAGGGTAAAAATGCCCTTCCCCATCACCCCTGGAGGCTCTCTGGAAGCCAAAAACGCCCTCCCAGAGCCTCTGTGTGAGCCAGAAATCAGCTGGCTGGCACACACATGCACATTGGAGCTGAAGTAGGCTAATGGCTCATGTGCCAGCAGATATGGCTCCATGTGCCACCTGTAGCACCGGTACCATAGATTTGCCATCACTGCCCTATGCCATTATGGACAAATGGCTGTCACAGTCTCTTCTCAAAAACCGCCCATGTACAACTTCTGGAGTTTAGATCGTAAGCTCAGTCCAGGTGGGCAGGAAGCCGGAAAGAAGCATTTCAAATCAGTGCTCCTTAACTAGCAATAAACAGAACTGGGAAATTCCTATTTCCACAATTTATTTGTATTTGCAAGAAAGTTATGGGTCTATGAAGGAAAAAGGATGCTCCTTCCCAAGCAAGCGAAGATCCCTTACCCCCACCCCTCAAAATGCATGCTACGTTTACTGCAGAAATGTCATTTTGCACGGATTTAGGTTCTTTATTTAATTTGCACATAGCTAACTCTTTGTTGCAAGTCTCTAAAATCAAAATCACTGTTGCACTCCCTTTCCTTTTACTTTTTAATGAGGCTTCTTCTGATGTTTAGTGTTCATAACTGTAGCCTCTGGCGAGGAAAGCTTATTTTTTTAAAAAAATAAACACACTTATCAAATTGTACTGGAGTTGTTATTTCTCTCTCTCGCAAAAGAAAAAGATGTCCCTTTTTTTGGCAAGAGAGCACCCACTTCCTTTTCCCCCCCTGTCGCAGATTCCAATATTTTTCTTCGGCAGATGAAAAGAAAGAAAACCTGCAGAAAGAGAAACGCCATTACCTTGTAAGAGGGATGAGGATTTGGCCATTCACTGAAAACTTCCCATATCAACTATGCGCTTCCCAGATGGCATTTCAACCAAACTTCTGATAAGGCTGGTATGAAACTATGGGCAGAGTGGCTAGCTTGCAGGAGAAAAATGACGTCTGCGTTTTGTTAAAAACTGTTCCACTTGATTGGGAAGCACTGGTTTTAATGTTCACTCTCCTCCCTTTTTTTTAAATTGTTTTGGTTTTGAGCAGGTTTCCAGGGGTTAGCAGATGGCCCACAAATGGACAGAAATGGCCTCTATTTCACAGAAGGGAACAGCTGCCCAGCCAACTGAAGTTTTTTCCCCTTCTTAAATCCCAGGAGCATAGTTCCCTCTAAGCTGAGCAGTGAGCAATCGCTCACTTAAAAATCATCATCAACTCAGAGTTTTCCAAACCTGCCCAGAAGCCGAGAGCGAAAGAGTGAGAGGGAAGGAGAGAGAGAGGAAGAGAGAGAAACAGATATAAAAAAGAGAGGAAGGAAAAGAGAAAGAAAAAGAATGGGAGTAAGGAAGAGAGAAAGAAAATCAAAATCTAGTTTGAAACAAGCTCAACTATTTAAGTGGCATTTTGATATTGATAGAGTTGCCCTATTATGAGCTCACTGTTATAGACACACAGGGGGAGACATGATCGAAACATTTAAATATGTTAAAGGGTTAAATAAGGTCCAGGAGGGAAGTGTTTTTAATAGTAAAGTGAACACAAGAACAAGGGGACACAATCTGAAGTTAGTTGGGGGAAAGATCAAAAGCAACATGAGAAAATATTATTTTACTGAAAGAGTAGTAGATCCTTGGAACAAACTTCCAGCAGACATAGTTGGTAAATCCACATTAACTGAATTTAAACATGCCTGGGATAAACATATATCCATCCTAAGATAAAATACAGAAAATAGTACAAGGGCAGACTAGATGGACCATGAGGTCTTTTTCTGCCGTCAGACTTCTGTGTTTCTATGTTTCTTTCCTTTTTTCCCCTCTTTCCCCCTTTCCTCCTCATTTCCTTCTTTAAACCATTTAAACCTCTGTCGTCAAGCGTGGGGGAACTGAAACATCTCCCCCTGCCTATGTAGTTTTTTGTGTATGATATGACTATGTATGTTTTTATATATTGGGGTTTCTTGTTTTTTAGACTTTTTAAATGTATTATTGTTATTTTAGATTCTATTAGATTCGTCATTATATATTGTTTTTATCATTGCTGTAAGCCGCCCTGTGTCTACGGAGAGGGGTGGCATACAAATCTGAATAATAATAATAATAATAATAATAATAATAATAATAATAATAATAATTTCCTTCCTTCCCCTTGTTTAGCTTCTTCCTCCCTTTCTCCCGCATTTCCTTCTTTCCTTCCCTCATTTCCTCTCTTCCTTATCCTCCATTTCCCTTTCCTCCCCCTGGGGCTCATTTACTTCCCTCCTTCCTCTCCTTTCCTTGCTTCTTCCCTATTTCCTTTCCTCCTTTTACTTTTCTTCCTTCCTTTCCCTTCCCTTCCCCTCCCTTTCCCTCCCTATTTCCTCCCTTTCTTCCTCCCCCCTCCCTCATTCCTGTTAACTGCTTCCCATTTCTCTCCATCCCTCCTTCCTTTCCTTTTCTTCGTTCCTTTCTTTTTCCCACTTGGTCCTTCGCTCCCTTCCTTCTTCCCCCTCCTTCATTTCCTTCCTTCCATTCTTTCTCCTGTCTTCCTCTTCCGTTCCTTCCTTTCTCCATTCCTCCCTCCCTCTAAATTGTCATTTCCCCATTTTGATTATTTTTCCTCTATTAAACCTTCGGTCATTGCCTCTTGTTCACATCTGAAATTTTGTGCTTCGGTTCATTGATCCTTGGGAAGGTCAGGCCGCGTGGCCTTTTCAGTTCCCACACCCTTCTTCCGGCAGCTCTGCCTCTCGCCTCTGAACTGTAGCCGGAAGCCACGACCTCTCGCGTGCACCCCCCTCCCAGCTCGAATAGAGGGTCCGGTGCCCTTTCACACACACACCCCATAGATTGTTGGCGATCCTGAAGCAGCTGACCTCAGTCCACTTCTAGGCAAGGTCTTGCTAGACCGACCACCACAATTCCCTAGAGAAACATCTCAAGCCTGTTTTCATTATTTGCAAGAAAAGAACAGAGTTCTTTTCACTATCCACTGTCAACCTCTCCCGATTCCTAACAGGTCAGTAAGGGGTGTGTATAAGTGCACCAGCGTGCCTTCCGTCCCCTGTCCTAATGTTTCTTTATATTTTTCTACTAGTGTCATGTATATCAATATTATTATATCTAATGTTTTTTCTTACATTTCTTTTTACTAGTATCATGTAGAAACATAGAAGTCTGACGGCAGAAAAAGACCTCATGATCCATCTAGTCTGCCCTTATACTATTTTCTGTATTTTATCTTAGGATGGATATATGTTTATCCCAGGCATGTTTAAATTCAGTTACTGTGGATTTATCTACCACGTCTGCTGGAAGTTTGTTCCAAGGATCTACTACTCTTTCAGTAAAATAATATTTTCTCATGTTGCTTTTGATCTTTCCCCCAACTAACTTCAGATTGTGTCCCCTTGTTCTTGTGTTCACTTTCCTATTCAAAACACTTCCCTCCTGGACCTTATTTAACCCTTTAATATATTTAAATGTTTCGATCATGTCCCCCCTTTCCCTTCTGTCCTCCAGACTATACAGATTGAGTTCATTAAGTCTTTCCTGATACGTTTTATGCTTAAGACCTTCCACCATTCTTGTAGCCCGTCTTTGGACCCGTTCAATTTTGTCAATATCTTTTTGTAGGCGAGGTCTCCAGAACTGAACACAGTATTCCATATGTGATCTCACCAGCATTCTATATAGCGGGATCATAATCTCCCTCTTCCTGCTTGTTATACCTCTAGCTATGCAGCCAAGTATCCTACTTGCTTTCCCTACCGCCTGACTGCACTGTTGTATATGAATATTATTATATCTTTACATACCACCAATATATACTTGACAAAACAAACAAATAAATATAAGAACAATGTTCCACACACCCAACACTCCCCCCCTTTTTTTTAACCAGCACAACTGCAAGAGCTCCCACATTCAAAATATGTAGAGACTTACTCTAGAGATGGTGCAAGAAAATATAAGGGTTATGGGGAGGGGGGCTTTCGCACCCTGTCTTCTTTTATTTATTTTTTAATTGATGTATTTATTCTCGGCTTGGAGGGAAATACTTGATTGCCCACCAGCAATATCCAAACAGGAAAGCTAAAGGTTGGGTGTTTCTCCCCCCCTCATTTCCCCCTTCTTCAACGTCCCCCCCCCCAGGAGCACTTTCATTATTGCCAAGATCAAAGGAAGATCAGCCATTCAACTGGCTGAAAAGAACCCTCCAAAGGTTCGTGTTTCACCCATTTTGTACCTAAACTGTCAGAAGCCCATTAATTTATTTTAAGAGGGGAAAAATTAAAATAAGATCCGATGATCAAAGGAATATTTTGAAATAGAAGAGGGGGCTTACAAGGTCCTTATGGGCGTTAAAAGGGGCTGCAACGCTCTACGCATTATTCCTCCATTACAGGGAACCCACTCTTAATAACTAATTATCCATTGATTACCATATATATTGCCCTGTGTACTGCTTGCATGGGTAGCTCATCTCAAACTCTGCAACCTGCAAGAAAGTTTGAATTAGAGGAGGGGCAGGTCAGGTTTCTCACGCTTCTTAAGAGCCCCCCCAAATATGGAAAGAATAAAGGGGCTGTTTGATTGGCTCTGAACTTCACAGAAAGTGGTAACGTTTGGCCTTAAAACCCACCTCTGTCGTCAGGCGTGGGGGAACTGAAACATCTCCCCCTGCCTATGTAGTTCTTTGTGTATGATATGACTGTATGTATGTTTATATGTTTATATATATATATATATATATATATATATATATATATATATATATATATATATATATATATATATGTCACAAGTTTAAGCTGAATTTGAAAATTAAGGGAGACTAGGATAGATCTACTGTATTTCGGCCTTATTTTGGCCTCATCAGCTAGCCATACCCACTGGGACTTGAACCTGCAACCTTTGCCTTGTAAGGCAGAGAATTAACCTCTAGGCTACAGTATCCAATCCCTTCAGCTCTGTACCAGGGAAGGGTTACATTTTGTGTCGAATCACCCTGGTATATTGAAGGAACATCACAGCTCCTTTTTTGCCTCTCGGCCCAACCCAGGGCCATTTCCAAGGCAGTTAAATTTTATTGATAGCCGACAATTCTATCTGTATGTGTGTATACACACACACACACACACACACATACATATATTGGGGTTTCTTGTTTTTTAGACTTTTTAAATGTATTATTGTTATTTTAGATTCTAACTATTAGATTTGTCATTATATATTGTTTTTATCATTGCTGTAAGCCGCCCCGAGTCTACGGAGAGGGGCGAAATACAAATCTAATAAAAAATAATAAAACACTCTAGCATTAGGATGATCAGGCAGGAGGGCAATGCTTATTTTCCAAGATAAAATATGACACACCTCAGGATTTATATTCCCTACCAACAGAAAACAATATTTGTTGGTTTTAATATTATTTCTGGGTTGGAAAGGGTTAATTGGGGTTTTATTTATTTACTTTTTTAAAAATCTAAATGTAAATAAAATACAAGTTTTATTTCTGCACAAGCTGCCCAGAATCACCGTGAGATTGTTGGTGGCCGTATAAATTTATAAATAAAATAATAATAATATGAATAAAATAAAAAATAAAGTAAAATGCAGCTGCCTTGTTTTCTGACTCCTCTGAGGTTTCCAGCTGTATCACCTACAAAAAGATATTGACAAAATTGAACGGGTCCAAAGACGGGGTACAAAAATGGTGGAAGGTCTTACACATAAAACGTATCAGGAAAGACTGAATGAACTCAATCTGTATAGCCTGGGGGACAGAAGGAAAAGGGGGGACATGATCGAAACATTTAAATATCTTCAAGGATTAAATAAAGTTCAGGAGGGACCTGTTTTAAATAGGAAAGTGAACACAAGAACAAGGGGGCACGATCTGAGGTTAGTTGGGGGAAAGATCAGAAGCAACGTGAGAAAATATGATTTTACTGAAAGAGTAGTAGATGCTTGGAACAAACGCCCAGCAGATATGGTTGGTAAATCCACAGTGACTGAATTTAAACATGCCTGGGACAAACATATATTTATTTTATTTATTTATTTATTTATTTATTGGATTTGTATGCCGCCCCTCTCCAGAGACTCGGGGCGACTAACAGCGACAATAAAACAGTGTACAATAGTAATTTGGTATTGATGATTAAAAATCAATTAATATAAAAACCAAACATACATACATACATACCATGCATAGAATTGTAAAGGCCTAGGGGGAAAGAGGATCTCAATTCCCCCATGCCTGGCGGCAGAGGTGGGTTTTAAGTTGTTTACGAAAGGCAAGGAGGGTGGGGGCTATTCTAATCTCTGGGGGGAGTTGGTTCCAGAGGGCCGGGGCCGCCACAGAGAAGGCTCTTCCCCTGGGTCCCGCCAGGCGACATTGCTTAGTTGACGGGACCCGGAGAAGATCCACTCTGTGGGACCTAACTGGTCGCTGGGATTCGTGCAGCAGAAGGCGGTCCCTGAGGTAATCTGGTCCGGTGCCATGAAGGGCTTTATAGGTCATAACCAACACTTTGAATTGTGACTGGAAACTGATCGGCAACCAATGCAGATTGCGGAGTGTTGGTGTGACATGGGCATATTTGGGAAAGCCCATGATTGCTCTCGCAGCTGCATTCTGCACGATCTGAAGTTTCCGAACATTTTTCAAAGGTAGCCCCATGTAGAGAGCGTTACAGTAGTCAAGCCTCGAGGTGATGAGGGCATGAGTGACCGTGAGCAGTGACTCCCGGTCCAAGTAGGGTCGCAACTGGTGCACCAGGCGAACCTGGGCAAACGCCCCCCTCGCCACAGCTGAAAGATGTTTCTCTAATGTGAGCTGTGGATCGAGGAGGACGCCCAAGTTGCGAACCTTCTCTGAGGGGGCCAGTGATTCTCCCCCCAGGGTAATGGACGGACAGATGGAGTTGTCCTTGGGAGGTAAGATCCATCCTAAGATAAAATACAGGAAATACTATAAGGGCAGACTAGATGGACCCATGAGGTCTTTTTTCTGCTGTCAATTTTCTATGTTTCTAATAGGCTGCAAAAAGGCCATCAACCCTAGAGGGAAGCAAAGCCATGCACGAAAGGCACGTCTTGACTGCCACCTAGTGTCGGCCTGTTGTTTTTGCAGCCCTGAGATAAGTAGCTAGGAACTTCCTCCCTTCTTCCTTTTTTTTTGCTGGCCACCCGGGTGCGCCTAACAAATTGTAGTTATTATGTTCAAACCTTCCATTATGAAAAGAAGGGGAGGCAGAGCACCCTAAGCCCCGGGAACCTTTGAAGTTATCTAAGGCACCAAAGGAAGACAGTCCTTCCTCCCTCCTTCCCACGCTACCTCCGTGCATTCATCCCCAGAGGCAGCTGTCTGCTTGGCAGGCGGCCAGCTGGAAAGTAGAAGGGTTTTCCTTTTCTCCCACTTACCCTCGCTCAAAAAACTTCTTTCTCCCGTACACAATGCTATTTATAGCAGCTGGCGAGGAACCAGCTCCAGTTCAACCCACAAAACCACAGATTTAACTCGCGCAGAAACACACTTGTTATTATCGGGCCGGCCGTGCAGAGCATAAAAGATGCTTTCTCGGGAATCCGGCAGCCCGCCGTCCACCAGGGATGCTACCCATTGAAGAAGGGGTGAGGGCGGGGGGGGGCAGCAGGGTGTGAGGGGGAGAGAGCAAGAGAGATTTGGGCAAGGGAGTTGAAATCCACCTGCCTTAGAGTTGCCAAAGTTGAAAAAAACACTGATTTATTTATTTTATTTTATTTTTTATTGGATTTGTATGCTGCCCCTCTCCGTAGACTCGGGGCAGCTAACGACAATGATGAAAACAGCATGTAAACAATCCAATCCAATACTAAAATACAGTGGTCCCTCGCTATACCGCGCTTCACCTACTGCGGCTTCACTTCATCGCGGGTTTCTGAGGAAGTCGATCGGCAGATTTAAACAGCCCGCCGAACTCGATCGGCAGGCTTTTCAAAAAAAAAAATATATATATATATCTAAAATTGTAAATACTGTATTTAAATACTGCATCTAAAATAAATACTGTGTGGGAAGGGTTTATAAACACTTAAAACAATGAAAACTTACCAAACAATTACAATATAAATACTTAAATAAGTACTATCAGTCGATAAATTCCCCATCGCGGATTTCACCTATCGCGGCCGGATCTGGAACGTAACACCAGCGATAGGTGAGGGACTACTGTAACTAAAAAAAACCTTATTATAAAAACGAAACATACATACAAACATACCATGCGTAAATTGTAAAGGCCTAGGGGGAAAGAATATCTCAGTTCCCCCATGCCTGACGGCAGAGGTGGGTTTTAAGAAGTTTACAAAAGGCGAGGAGGGTGGGGGCAATTCTAATCTCTGGGGGGAGTTGGTTCCAAAGGGCCGGGGCCGCCACAGAGAAGGCTCTTCCCCTGGGTCCCGCCAAACAACATTGTTTAGTTGATGGGGCCCGGAGAAGACCCACTCTGTGGGACTTGACTGGTCGCTGGGATTCGTGCAGCAGAAGACGGTCCCTGAGATAATCTGGTCCGGTGCCATGAAGGGCTTTATAGGTCATAACCAACACTTTGAATTGTGACCGGAAATTGATCGGCAACCAATGCAGACTGCAGAGTGTTGGTGTAACATGGGCATATTTGGGGAAGCCCATGACTGCTCTCGCAGCTGCATTCTGCACGATCTGAAGTTTCCGAACATTTTTCAAAGGTGGCCCCATGTAGAGAGCATTGCAGTTGTTTTGTGTTCTCGGTTTGGCATTCCTGGGCCAAGGGGGCCCCACCAGCCAATTTGCTGAACTTTTGATGGGGTGATGATGCATATGGACCAAGGAAAAGTCACTTTATGACACTACAAGCCCAAAATGTCCGGGAAGAGGTCATGCAGGACAAGGCTTTCTCAGTGTTGGCCCCCTTATATCACAGGATTACATCTCGCAAACCTTGGACCAAAGGTTGCCAGATCCTGTTTTATAGCCCTGGTTGTTGTTTTTGTTTCTGATCAGGCATATTTTTAATTCTAATTTGTAAATGCTGCGAGTTATTTTTGTAGGATGAATAGCATACACATGCATTAAATAATCATGAGCCGTAATGATCTTCTTCTGCCAGTCCAACAGCGGAAGGGCAAAGATACAAAGACTGAACGTATAAATCCATCCAGCAGGGCTCTGCTTCTTAAGCCATCAGCTTTATTCAGAATGGTGACAAAACTGAAAGCTCCCCTATTTATTGGTGAATAAATACATCTCCCTGAATAGCAAAAGTAAAAACAAGCAGGGGGGGGGGGGGGGGGAAGACTTCTTAAAATACATAATTTTTTTTTCTTTTCAATCTCCATTGAGACCATATTACATAATTTTCCCACGTGCAACTTTTCTCGTCGTACTCGTCGTAAAAAATATTTAACTGGGTTTGTAACCATGCTGAAATTGGTTTGTTCTGTATCAGTTTACACTGTGTGATGGGTAATCCTCGACTTACAACTGCTCACTTAGTGACCGGGTGAAGTTACGCTCTACTGCAGTTACGCTCTACTACTGTACTTCAATTCTGAGAGTTGAAGTCCAGATATCTTCAAGTTGCCAAGGTTGGGAAACACTGCTCTACGGAAAGAGGGGACTTAATTCAATTCAATTTATTAGATTTGTATGCCGCCCCTCTCCGAAGACTCGGGGCAGCTCACAACAATGATAAAAACAATATTATAATGGCACAAATCTAATATTAAAAGGAATAACTAAAACCCTATCATATTAAAACCAGACAACATGTACGTACCAAACATAAATTATAAGGAGCCTGGGGGAAAGATGTCTCAACTACCCCATGCCTGGCGGTATAGATGGGTCTTGAGTAATTTACAGAAGACAAGGAGGGTGGGAGCAGTTCTAATCTCTGGGGGGAGTTTATTCCAGAGGGCCGGGGCCGCCACAGAGAAGGCTCTTCCCCTGGGACCCACCAGACGACATTGTTTAGTCCAGTGATTTTCAACCTTTTTTGAGCTGCGGCACATTTTTTACATTTACAAAACCATGGGGCACATTGAGGGGGGGGGGGCTCAAAAAATATTGGACAAAAAATTCTCTCTCTTCCTCCCTTTCACTCTATTTCTCTCTCCCTCTTTCTCTCCCTTCCTCTTTTTTCTCTCTCTCCATCCCTCTTTCTTTCTCTCTTCCTTCTTTCCTCTTTTTTGCTCTCTTTCTCTCTCCCTCCCTACCTCTATGTCTTTCTCTCTCCCACCTTCTCTCCCTCCCTCCCTCTCTCTCTTGCTTTCTTTCTTTCTCTCTCTTGTTCTCTCTCTTGCCTTTTTTCTCTTGTTCTCTTTCTCTCTCTCTGTCTCTCTTTCTCTCTCTTGCTTGCTTTCTCTCTTGTTCTCTTTCTCTCTTGCTTGCTTTCTCTTTCTTTCTTTCTTTCTCTCTCTCTCTCTTGTTTTCTTTCTCTGAGCTTCACGGCACACCTGACCATGTCTCGCGGCACACTAGTGTGCCACGGCACACTGGTTGAAAAACACTGGTTTAGTGGACGGGACCCGGAGAAGGCCAACTCTGTGGGACCTTATCGGCCGCTGGGATTCATGCTGTAGCAGGCGATTCCGGCGGTTTCAATCGGTAGTGGGTTCCTACTGGTATGAATGAAGACGTCACACCGGTAGAAAACCGGAGCTGTGTGAGCAGTTTTGGGGTCTCTCCAGTGTGCATACACCTGCATTCCAATGAAACTTTGTTCTTGCATAAGCAGAATCTTGAGAGGGGATGTGCACGGGAGGGAGATTTCGGTGACTTTTTTGCTTCCGCGAATGCATAGAAGCAAAAAAAAATATCAAAAATATCCATGTCTTTCCTCGCGAGAGTTTGCTTCCTGCCCATGCGCAGAAGCAAAATTTCATTGGGACACATGCTCATGCCAGAGACCCAAAGCTGCGCGCGCAGCACACCAGTACCAGCGTTAATGGCAACCCCCGTCTGGTCCCAATGGTCACTCCTATAGTCAAAAAACTGCAACTCAGATGCTCAGCAATACGGCTAAAATACAGTACAAGTGGTGAATCCTGATGTTCCATGGCTTCTTTCTTTCTTTCTCTTTCTCTCTTTCTTTCTTTCTTTCCTTCTTTCCTTTCCTCTATTCTTTCTTTCTCTTTTTCTTTCTTTCCTCTATTCTTTCTTTCTCTTTTTCTTTCTTTCTTTCCTTCCCTCTATTCTTTCTTTCTCTCTCTTTTTCTTTCTTTCTTTCTTTCCTTCCTCTTTCCTCTATTCTTTCTTTCTCTCTTTTTCTTTCTTTCTTTCCCTCTATTCTTTCTTTCTCTCTCTTTTTCTTTCTTTCTTTCTTTCTTTCTTTCCTTCTTTCCTCTATTCTTTCTTTCTTTCTCTCTTTTTCTTTCCTTCCTTTCTTCCTTCCTTCCTTCATTTATTTGATTTGTATGCCGCCCCTCTCCGATTTAGTTCTATTCAGTTTATGATGGTTTCCAAAATAAACCCCCGCCACTTACTCCCGCTTTTTGGCAAAACTGTGCCATACTGAATAATGAACACACTTAACAACTGCTGCTGCAAAAAAAGTTTGTCAAACTGAGCTGCAACCAACTTGTTTTATCACCATCACCGCTTACGGCCAGGATGGGCAGGGCTCCGTTGTAGCTGTAACTTGAGGACTAATGTGTACCGTGATTTATTATTCTGTTTGCACTTTCAACAAACCACTGTTTAAATCGCGGTACACAAAGCCCGGCTCCCTAATGAATCTTAAACGCGCTGCTTTGTAATCACGTTAAATTGTTTCTCTCCTCTATTCCCCCAGAAGAATCGTGCCGAATAAGCAGAATTTACTTCCCGTGATTTATAAAGGCCACAAGATGTTGCTTTATTTAGCTTAAAAAGGTTGGTGTTCCCTTCAATGTTACTCAGGAGCTCTGGCCATAACTTGTGTAAGGTTGCTTATTCTACCCCAGAAACTGTCTGTTTGGCAATTCAAGGTTCCCCCTCCACACATTTTCTACAAGGAGGTAGCCCCTCCAGAGGTGATGGTGCATGCCAGCTGTTTCCTATTGTGTGTTGTAATTATTTGTTATAATGGGGAATAAAGGCTTAATTAGCTTCCAAGATGAAGATATGATTTAATTAGCTCTCGCGCTGTATGTACAAGCACTTGTCTAGGTAAAAAAACCTAGCGCTTGTTTATTCCGTTCTAAAAAGAAGACTGGCTAAATGGGCACCTGGCAATTTATTGATTTATTATTATTATTAATAATAATAATAATAATAATAATAATAATAATAATAACCGGGGCGTTTGCCCAGGTTCGCCTGGTGCACCAGTTGCGGCCCTATCTGGACCGGGAGTCACTGCTCACAGTCACTCATGCCCTCATCACCTCAAGGCTCGACTACTGTAACGCTCTCTACATGGGGCTACCTTTGAAAAGTGTTCGGAAACTTCAGATCGTGCAGAATGCAGCTGCAAGAGCAGTCATGGGCTTCCCCAGGTATGCTCAGGTAACACCAACACTCTGCAGTCTGCATTGGCTGCCGATCAATTTCCGGTCACAATTCAAAGTGTTGGTTATGACCTTTAAAGCCCTTCATGGCACTGGACCAGAATATCTCCGAGACCGCCTGCTGCCGCACGAATCCCAGCGACCGATTAGGTCCCACAGAGTGGGCCTTCTCCGGGTCCCGTCAACTAAACGATGTCGGTTGGCGGGCCCCAGGGGAAGAGCGTTCTCTGTGGTGGCCCCAGCCCTCTGGAATCAACTCCCCCCGGAGATTAGGACTGCCCCTACTCTCCTTGCCTTTCGTAAGCTCCTTAAGACCCACCTCTGTCGTCAGGCATGGGGGAACTGAGACATCTCCCCCGGGCATATACAATTTATGAATGGTATGTTTGTATGCATGTGTGTTTAGAAAATGGGGTTTTTAAATGTTTTTAAACAGTAATTTAGATTTGTTGTACATTGTTTTTTCACTTTGTTGTGAGCCGCCCTGAGTCTGCGGAGAGGGGCGGCATACAAAACTAAAATATAAATAAATAAATAAATAAATAAATAAATAAATAAATAAATAAATAAATAAATAAATAAATAAATAAATAAACTCAAGATCACGTTTAAGGGGGGATTTGAATTCACAGTCTGCTGGTAGATTGGGCCACAGTCATCAGCTTTGGTGCCTAAGGCAGCACTAGAATTCTAGCCTGACTGTGCAATTAAAAGAAAGAACTAAACAAAAGAAAATATGAAGAAACAAACAAAAATTGTAGGATTATTAGAGCATAGCACACTGTGCTTCGAAGCTCAAAGAAGCCCGGAACGTTTTAAACAAGAGGGACCCAGATTTATAGCCCTGAAGTTGCTCCCCCCCCCCAAGGACGTTTTAGATTTATGCACCCACTAAGAAAGCATAAGTGATAAGAAGAAGCATTAATTCCTTTTTAAAATAAGATCTGACTTGCCGCTGAGATAAAGGTGAGCAAGTTGATTCATTGCTGATAGTTGTGGGAGGAGAGGAAGGAGTGCTGCAGAAATGTAGATACAACATCTGGGTGATGGCCTCTCCATCTCTCCTTCTGGTTGGGTGGCCATATTTAAATTAAAAGTCTTAAAAGGAGGAGGAGGAGGAGGAGGAGACGAAGGAGGAGAAGACAAAGACAACGGCGAAGAGGAAGGAGGATGAGGAGAAGACAAAGACAAAGAAGGAAGAGGAGGAAGAGAAGGAGACAAAGATGACGTAGGAGGAAGAGGAGGAGGGGAAGAGGAAGAAGAAGAAAGAAGGAGGAGGAGGAAGAAGAAGAAGAAGACGACTAGTTGGGGAGGAGGAAGAGGAGGAGGAGAAGAGGAAGAGGAAGAAGAAAGAAGGAGGAAGAAGGAAAAGGAGGAGGAGGAGGAGGAGGAGGAGGAGAAGAAGAAGAAGAAGAAGAAGAAGAAGAAGAAGAAGAAGAAGAAGAAGAAGAAGAGTAGTAGTAGTAGTAGTAGTAGTAGTAGTAGTAGTAGTAGTTGGGGAACTCTGGGAATTGAAGTCCAGAATATCTTGAAGTTGCCAAGTTTGAAAACTACTGCTCTACACCCACATATAAGGTTTTTATATCTTGTTCAATTGCATATAGGGTCATTCTTTATCAAGTGGACCAGGTGAAATTGAAGCCTGATTTGAAAAGAAACCATCACAAAAACAACATATATGATAGAAAAAAACATGCTCTTTCTAATGAAATAAAAATGAAGATGATTGAAGGTGAGAAAACAGAGAGCGATAGAAAAAATCTTGCTCTAGCTAATGAAAATGATTGAAGGTGATGAAACAGAGATGTTTTCTCACCTTCAAACACCCTTTATTTTTATTTCATCAGAAAGAAAACCTTTTTTTCCCATCATACATGTTATTTTTGTGATGGTTTCTTTTCAAATAAGGCTGTAAAAATCAGTTAAGTGGACACCTGGTCCACTTGACGAAGAATAACCCTATAATAACATCCCATCCAGCGTAGGACTGGCATCTTTGGTGCTACCAGTGCGGCCACGGCTGTGTATGCAGCTAGCAGGTGTGCGTGTATCTGTTAGCATAAGATTTGACTTCCGTGCATGCGCAGCAAGTGAAATCTCGTGTAAGGATGTGTGCGTGAGCAAGATTTCAGCGATTTTGGGCGAGTTTTTGCTTCTGCGCAAAAATTGCTGAAATCTCGCTCGCACGAGCCTCTTCACATAAGATTTCACTTGTTGCACATACGCAGAAGCCAAATCCCGTGCAGGCGTGCACAAGTGTGCGTCAGGAATGCACAACTGCGGGCACATCCTGAAAATCGCTACTGGAATGTAGCACCTTACTATTCCAGTAGGGGGCCATCACTGACCCCATTCAAGCAGCAGTGAGTTGCTTCCGGTTTGGCGAACTGGTAGCAGTGGGAGGCTCCGACCATCCATCCGGGATGCCCAGAAGCATCGGATGCAAGCGTGAACAAGCACATGCAAACTGGTAGTGATGGTATTTATAACCCACTAATGCATCCAGTTTTTCAAAATTAAGAGTGTCCATTGTGCCTACTCTAGGATTAGAGAAATTAATATTTTGGGAAGCGAAAAAAACAGAATCTAAAGATCTCCTGAATTTTACCAAACTTCCACCAAATATTTTCCCCTTAGATTTTCCATGGTTGACTTCTCCAGATGCCTTAGAGGTCAGTAAGGGGCGAGCATAAGTGCACTAGGGTGCCTTCCGTCCCCTGTCCAATTGTCTCTCCTTTCTTTCACCTATCATATATATTCTCTTCCTTTCATATATCCTCTCCTCTAAGTTCACTTTTACCCTTATATATATTACCACATGTCTATTTTTCTTCCTATGTATTTGTGCATTGGACAAATGAATAAAAAAATAAAAAAATAAAATATTTTATATATCTTTTCTCCCATATATCCTTCCTCTACTCTTCATTGATGTATTCTATTCTCATATCTCTTCTTCTACCCCTTCCCTGATATTTACTACTACACGTTTTTATTCTCTCTAACTTTCAAATTGTATTGGACAAAATAAATAAATTAATTAAAATAAAAAACACAATTTTCAGCGTCTACCTCCATTTCCTCCCATATAGTGAAAATTTGCAGACCCAATTCTAACCTTCAAACCAAAGAGCTGGCTAAAACATTAACTCCATATTTTTTTTAAAAAAGTTACCATTTTATTCCTTTTTTTAAAAAAAGAATTTTTTTTTTAAAAGGAATAAAATGGTAACTTTTTTTAAAAAAATGGAGTTAATGTTTTTAAAATGTTTTAAGAATTTTTTTTTAAACAGCACGGAAGGCTGTTTTCATTAAAGGAGAACTTTTGGAGAAGGCGCCAAATTCCTCCCTTAGAGGAAAGGAGCAAAATTCTAAGAAATGACATTGTTTAGGCAAGTTTGCTAACTTTCCCTCGACTGACGAGTCGGGTTGTTTTCATTTGGGCAGGCTGCGCAGCCACCAGCAGCAGGCGAGAACACACAAAAGAGGTTTTCTTACAAACCCCTTTTCACAGGACGGGTTCTATTGACACGGGCCCCTGGCTCTGAAAACTCCCAAGCCAATTTGAAATTTAAATAACATTCTTCTGTCCCTCTGTTACTATATTCAATTGCGTGCACACACGCGCATGCACAAACAGACACACACACACTATTTTCCACTGCACAACTTTCTCCCCACTCCTCCCCACCTCAATTCCCTACACAACTGCTTTTCTCAAAAGGAGGCAGTAAGACTGAATGGGTCACAGGCCAAAAAGAACCAGCATTTAATACAAATGCATATTACCCTGCAT
Source organism: Erythrolamprus reginae (assembly GCF_031021105.1). NCBI lineage: Eukaryota > Metazoa > Chordata > Lepidosauria > Squamata > Dipsadidae > Erythrolamprus > Erythrolamprus reginae. The sequence goes on from NC_091963.1 coordinate 8,384,694, forward strand.
TGGAGCACCAGGTGTTTAGCTAACGTTTCCCACACACCCTTCACCCCGAACCACGCACCCTTTTTGTTCCTCCTTAACAAAGGAGAGCTAGACGCCCTAGCAGTTGGGTTTGCAAACCGCCCTCCCTTCCCCCACCCAACGTGCAACCCTCTTTAAAAAAATCTGAAAGCGGGTTTTAAAAAAAAAGGAAAAAAAAAACCACAACCAACCAGCCAACCAATCCCAAATCTGACTTTTCTTAAGTGACAGGGGTGATAAATGCAAACAAAAGAATGTCGTTATGATTTCTTGTTCTCGCCGCTGCTGCGTAAATGCAACTTTTGCAAACATAGGAAGCTGCAGGGCAAAACTCTAGCGGAGGCGGGTTTGCGGAGGAATTGCAGAGGAATTCCTGCTACTGAATCCGTGCGAAAAGGATAATAAGGACTTTGGTTTTCTTTCTCTTGCACCCCAAGCCCTAATTTTTCAACTTGTCTACTACTTTCTACAGTTGTCTCTCTCCCTCTCTCTCCTTCTCTTCCTCCCTCCTCCCTCTCCCCCCTCTCTCCCTCCCTCCTCTCTTTCCCTCTCTTTCTCTCTCCTTCTCTTCCTCCCTCCTCCCTCTGCCCCCTCTCCCTCCCTCCTCTCTTTCCCTCTCTTTCTCTCTCCTTCTCTTCCTCCCTCCTCCCTCTGCCCCCTCTCCCTCCCTCCTCTCTTTCTCTCTTCCTCCCTCCTCCCTCCGCCCCCTCTCTCCCTCCCTCCTCTTTCCCTCTCTTTCCCTCTCCTTCTCTTCCTCCCTCCTCCCTCTGCCCCCTCTCTCCCTCCCTCCTCTCTTTCTCTCTCCTCTTCCTCCCTCCTCCCTCTGCCCCCTCTCTCCCTCCCTCCTCTTTCCCTCTTTCTCTCTCTCCTTCTCTTCCTCCCTCCTCCTTCTGCCCCCTCTCTCCCTCCCTCCTCTCTTTCCCTCTTTCTCTCTCTCTCCCTCCCTCCTCTCTTTCCCTCTTTCTCTCTCCTTCTCTTCCTCCCTCCTCCCTCTGCCCCCTCTCTCCCTCCCTCCTCTTTCCCTCTCTTTCCCTCTCCTTCTCTTCCTCCCTCCTCCCTCTGCCCCCTCTCTCCCTCCCTCCTCTTTCCCTCTCTTTCCCTCTCCTTCTCTTCCTCCCTCCTCCCTCTGCCCCCTCTCTCCCTCCCTCCTCTCTTTCTCTCTCCTCTTCCTCCCTCCTCCCTCTGCCCCCTCTCTCCCTCCCTCCTCTTTCCCTCTTTCTCTCTCTCTCTCTCCCTCCCTCCTCTTTCCCTCTCTTTCTCTCTCCTTCTCTTCCTCCCTCCTCCCTCCTCTTTCCCTCTTTCTCTCTCCTTCTCTTCCTCCCTCCTCCCTCTGCCCCCTCTCTCCCTCCCTCCTCTCTTTCCCTCTTTCTCTCTCTCTCCCGCCTTCTTTCTCTCTCTCTCTCTCTTTCATACAATCTTTTACAGCTTTACTTCAAAAATCAACAAGAAGTGTATTGGAATAGTCCAAAGGTCATTGGGGTTTTTTAGCGCTGTTGAAGGTGTGTTTGCAAACAGTTACCAGCAGGGGGACCACTAAGCACTTACTGAAACATCAGCCTTCAATGTAATCAATGGGGCTATTAAACAAAGGAAATTAACAATACATCCTTGGATGGAAAGCAATACATTATTCATTAGCGTGTAGCAGCTCTGCCCCCAGGCCATATTTGGGGCCAGATTCCACATGACTTTTCTATTCAAAACACAGACGTTTATGTACAGCAGATAGGGTAGCCTCTTTGGCGTTAAAAGGAGGAACAGGCCAGCAATATGTTGTAAGACAACAAGCATTCTTCTATAGGGAGGAAAGAAGTGGGGGGTGGGGCAGGAGTATGCTAGGGACTTGAGGTCTTCAGGGCATAGAAGAAGGTGGCAGGGGTTAAGGATAGAAACATGTGCTTCCTGGGTCAAAGGTCCCAGGTTTGAGTTCTCTACAGCCTTGGCTGTTGGAAGGCATCCTCCCTGCGTGAATTGTGTTAGATGACAAGGAGTAAGCAGTGCTGCTCTTAAGTTTCAAAGGATATACGGAGGAACACGTGGAGGCAGAAGATATCCAGCTAACAACCCAGAGATATGAGTATTACATATAAAAGACCCGATAGTTGTTCTGTCTGGGTGCCCCCAGACTTCAACACCAACTGGAAAAAGCAGCCAGACACGCTGGTAAAAACAAAGGCACTTTATAGTTTGAAAAATAAACACAGAGAAAAACCTGTTCTTCCCAACAGGCAGGCTATGAGGCTTCACAGCAGAGTCCTGACGGCCAGACAATACAGCAGACTTCTTGCTGGCACACCCACCACTGTAGAGAATAAGACCCACACCTTTTCCCCCCAAGGTTTCAGTATTCAAAGTCACAAACCAGAATTCCAAGACGCCAAAGATCACAGCCAGGTCCCAGGACTCCCAAAGATAATACTCCACAAGCCAGGAAGGGTGGGTCTGCCTTTTCAGCCTTTCCAGAGAGCACCACACCCAAACCCAGGTACTGAAAGTACCTGGCTAATTGTCCCCTTCATTGTGTTGCTCTTCTCTGCCGGAGATCAATTATTGCTTGTGCATTTTCATCTAAGGAATCCAGGCTGCTTGCTGGGGAGAGCTCCCCCTCGGGGGACTCTGGCTGTCCTCCCTCTCCCTCAGCCTGAGATTCCTCCTCCCCGTCTGCCTGAAGCTCCTGTTCCTCATCCTCCCCCTCTGAGCAGGAAGCCGGCAGAGGATCAGCTGTTCCCTGAGGGGCCTCAGACGGAATCACAACAGATAGTACAGTAGTCCCTCACCTATCGCTGGTGTTACGTTCCAGACCTAGCCGCAATAGGTGAAATCCGCGATGGGGAATTTATCGACTGATAGTACTTATTTAAGTATTTATATTGTAATTGTTTGGTAAGTTTTCATTGTTTTAAGTGTTTATAAACCCTTCCCACACAGTATTTATTTTAGATACAGTATTTCAATACAATATTTACAATTTTAGATATATATTTTTTTTTTAAAAAACCCTGCCGATCGAGTTCGGCAGGCTGTTTAAATCTGCCAATCGACTTCCTCAGAAACCCGCGATGAAGTGAAGCCGCAGTAGGTGAAGCGCGGTATAGCGAGGGACTACTGTATATATGGATCATTCTTTGTCAAGTGGACCAGGTGTCCACTTGACTGATTTTTGCAGCCTTGTTTGAAAAGAAACCATCACAAAAACAACATATATGATAGAAAAAAATGTGCCCTTTCTAATGAAATAAAAATGAAGGTGATTGAAGGTGGGAAAACAGAGAGCTCTGCTTCATCACCTTCAATCGTCTTCATTAGGAAATAACACTTTTTTCCCATCATTCTGTTTTCTTCTGTCTTCAATCATCTTCATTTTTATTTCACTAGAAGAGGGCACGTTTTTTTCTATCATACATGTTGTTTTTGTGACAGTTTCTTTTCAAATAAGGCTTCGATTTCACCTGGTCCACTTGACAAAGAATCACCCATAAATATTATCTACATAGACGCTGCTGGCTCCCCCTGATGGTTTACTGCAATCACCAGCTCTTAAAGAAACCACGTACTAAATTCCTGTAAACATACATTGCTGGTTTGCTTTACCTATTGTAACACCCAACCAGTTGTGCACATAGCATTAACAGATTGGTCAGGTAGCAACACCTAGGAGGTGCTTAACCTTCCTCTGGGGATGGAGGGTGGTAGTGGTGAAGGGCTAAAATGTGCTATCCACTTTGGGGAGATTGGTTGGGGGAAAATATTTCAAAGCATTACAGAATCCCTAGTTTGCTCCGATTGTGCAATCTGACAGCTAGCCAAACAATCCGATCTTGCAACACGAAGGCCTTTATCCAAATACAGATTTTTGCATCCCCCCCCCCTTTGCCATTCGACTTAAACAAATAGTTGAAAATATGTTCCCACACATAAATTAACACATGAAACTACTTGCCTAAGAATTATCTTGACCTGCCTCAACAAATGAGGCCGCACTGCATTGTATTCTGGAAAAGAGTTAAGACCAGCAACTGTTTAAAGATGGGTGGACTTCAACTCCCAGAATTCCACGCCAGCTGAAAAATTCTGAAAGGGAGGGAGGAAATGAAGAGGGAGGGGGGGGAGACAGAGAGGAAAGAAAGAAGACAGGAGGAAAAGAGGAGGGAGGGAAAAAAGGAAGGAAGGAAAGACGGGGAGGGAGGGAGAAGGACAGAGACAGACAGAGAGGGATAAGGATGGATGGATGGAAGGAAGGAAGGGGAGGGGAAAGGAAAGAAGAGGGAGGGAGGGATGGGAGGAGGGAACATAGTGGAAGGGAAGGAGGGAGGAGGAAGGAAGGAAGGAACAGAAGGAGGAAGCAAGAAAGAAGGAAGGCGGGGAGAGAGAGAGGGAAGGACAATGACAGGGGAAAAGGTAGAAAAAAGAAGGGTGGGAGGGTGGAAGAGAAAGAGAAAGAAATAAGAAGAGCGTGACGTGAGGGCGCGGGAGTGAGGAAAGAAAGGATGGAAGGGGGAAGAAGAAAGAGAGGAAGAAACAAGGAAAGAAAGAAGAAGGAAGGAATGGAGGGAGGGAGGACGGAAGTGGAGGAGGGAGGGAGGCAGAGGGAAGGAGGAAAAAGTTGGAAAGGGGGAGGGGGAAAGGAAAAGGAAGAAAGGAACAGGAGGAGGAGGGAGGGGGGAGGAAGGGATAGGGAGAAAGAATGAGGAAAGAGGTAATAAGAAATGGGGAGGGAGGGTGGAAGGAAGGAAGGAGGAAATGAGGAAGAGGGTGGGAAGGGAGAAAGAAAGGAAGGAGGGGAGAGAGAGGGAAGTAGAAGGAAGTGGAGGTGCGGTGAGGGAAGTTGGAAAGAAGGGAGGGGAGGTGTTGGGGTCTCAATAAAGCCCCTAATGAAAGAAGATTCCAAGGCTTGAAGAAGGGAGGGAGGAAGTTAGGAAGGAAGGAAAAGGAGGAAGAGTAGGGAGTGAAGAAAGAGGAAGGAAGTGGGTGGGAAAGCAAGAAAGGAGGAAGGGAAAAAGGAAGAAGGGGGGGAAGGAGGAAGGGTGGAATGAAGGGAGGGAGCAAGAAAGGAAAGGAGAGGGAGGCAGGAAAGAGGAAATAAGGAAGTGGAGGGCAGGAGAGGGAGGAAGAAAGGAAGGAAGAGGTAAGGAAGGAAGGAAGAGGTAAGGAAATGGAGGAGAAAATGGAGGAAGGAGGGAGACGTAGAAAAGAGGGAGGGAGGGTGGAAGGAAGATGGGGAGGTAGAAAGAGAGAGAGTGAGGAAAGAGGAAGTAAGAAAGTGGAGGGAAGGAGGAAGAGGGAAGTGGGGTGAGAGGTGATGGGGGGAAGGAGGAAGGAAAAGGTGGAGAGAGATGGAGGGATGAGGGGGAAGGAAGGGAAGAAGAGAGAGGGGGGGGATGATGTTAGAGGTGGCAGCAATGGAAGAGGAAGGAAGGAAGGAAGGAAGGAAGGAAGGAAGGAAGGAAGGAAGGAAGGAAGGAAGGAAGGAAGGAAGGAATGGAATCTGAAATCATAAGTAAAATGCACCCATTTTATTGAAGGCTGCAAAGATGGATTTGTACAAAAAAAAATCATGGATTTAAGTTCAAAAAACCTGAAAAATTGGTGGAATCCAACTGTCTCTACATGAAATATTCTTTTGCGTTACGCAGTTTGCAAGAAGCTGCTGTATTTCCAAAGTTAGCATTTGACTCTGATCAGATAACTTCCCAGAGTAATGATCAATCATTGCTACCAAAAAGTTTATTCATTAACAGAAGAAAGTTGGGTTTTTTAAAAAAAAAATTGGCAGTATTGCAACTTCCATGTTTCTGCTGATTTTTGAGGATTCAGATGATCTCCCCCCCCCCAATGTTTCAAATTAAAAAAAGAAATCCCCCTTTAAACAGAACGGTGCCACAAACACCTCTCATATTATTTTATTTAAAGTTTTCAAAGCCCTGAAAATCCACCATTTAATTCTTCACGTTAACTTGGGCTCGTTAAACAAGTCGGTGCCTGTATAGAAAGCAAGTGGTGCTTTAAACCAAGCACAGCTTTAATTGTAATTTAATTTGAAATTAATGGAAGCCGCCCGCTTAAATAAACAAATATACAGTGGTACCTGTAGCAAAGAACGCCTCTACTTAAGAACTTTTCTAGATAAGAACCAGGTGTTCAAGATTTTTTTGCCTCTTCTTAAGAACCACTTTCTACTTAAGAACCCGAGCCTGGAAAAATTCCCCAGGAAATTTGAGAGCAGCACGAAGGTCCGGCCAGTTTCCTGCCATTCCCCCTTTAATCCTGGCCATCTCGGGCTTTTCTGGGCTGCCAGAGGAGCCTTTTGGTGGCGCTTAAGGAGGCTTTGGCAGTCCAGAGCGAACAGAGTGTTTTCCTTTCTCTGGGTGCTTGGAGAGGGAATAAATCTCTGCCAGCACCCAGAGAAAAGAAACGTTCCCTTCGCTCTGGGCAGTGACTGTCCTCCTCCCCCTCTTCTTCCTCCTCCCCCTCCCACCCAAATTCCAAGCTTTTATTTCCTTCCTAATGGGTTTGCACACATCATTGATTCCTATGGGAAAACTTTTCTACTTAAGAACCTGGTCACGGGACGAATTAAGTTCTTAAGTAGAGGTACCACTGTATATCATTTAGCCTGCCATCTTTGACTTTTTTGACCTTCATCTGAAATACCCCTAAACAGAAGCAAACCACAATTTCAAACTCGGTGCTCCCTTGTTCACTTGCCTGGCTCACTCAGGTGTGGCTACACCTGGGGGGTTTTTTTCCGTAGAAGTCTGCATTTCATCACTCAGCTCCAACCTTTCCAATTTATTAATCTAACACTTCAACAGCGCTTTCAGATCTGTTGTCTGAGGCCTACTTTACCCAGAGGGGGGAACAGAGGTTGTAAAAGCAGCTTTATCCCTACATTACTGTGCAGCAATTCCGTGACTAAAGAAGGGATTTAAATCTTAATTCTGAAATTTTATCTGTAACAGACAGGGGCATTTATTTTAGCTTCTAACCCAGAAGACACCTTAATCATATCCTGATTTTAGGGCATCAATTAATATGTTTTAGGTACCCAAAGTCTAAGCCAGCTTGATTTAAGTGCAGGGGTAGGCAATGTTGGCTCTTCTATGACTTTGGACTTCAACTCCCAGAATTCCTGAGCCAACCATGCTAGCTCAGGAATTCTGGGAGTTGAAGTCCACATGTCATAGATGAGCCAACTTTGGCTACCCCTGATTTAGTGGTTATAAGCAGTGATGGCCTGCTACCGGAACGTTCCGGAAGCAATTTTCAGGATGCGCCTGCAGCTGTGCGTTCCTAACGCGCCCGCGGCAAAATCTCACGTGAAGACCCTTGCACAAGCGAGATTTCAGCAATTTTCGTGGGTTTTCTGCTGCTGCGCATGCGCGGAAGCAAAAATATCAGTGAAAAATACCCAAATCACGCAAGCGTCTTCACACAAGATCTCGCTTGCCAAATTCCACACCGAGAGCCTCCAAGGGCGCACTGGTAGCGTTGAAGACAGCAGGCCTTCGCTGGTTATAAGGCACCCAGCTAGAAGCCAGGAGACCTTGTGAGTTCAATCCCGCCATGGGCATTAAAGCCAAACTGAGTGATTTGGGGCCAATCACCTGGAGACCGTGAATTCTAGTCCTGCCTTAGGAATTACGTTTAGTTGCGTGATTTTGGGCCAGTCTTTCTCTCTTCTCCCTCCCTCCCTTAACCCACGTCGTCACAGGGCCGTCGTCAAAAATAGGAGGAGGAAATTATATTAAATATATTTACCACCTTGAGTTATCTATAAAAATAACGAGGATGGGGGGTCAAAAGATCTAAATCTAAACGAGTAATAAACGTAATTGACAAATAGGCAGAACGTACCACCAACACGTTTACAAGGAGAAGCAGTAAATTAGCTGCAGGCTCAGAGACGGCAACTTGCAGCAAACAAACCCCAGTTAGTTTTTTTTAAGGAAGCCACCAAGCTGATTGCCAAATTTGCACCTCCACATTGCAGAATTGCAGCGGGGGAGGGGGGATTGATGTGTGTGTGTGTGTTGGTGGGGGTGTGGAGTGACTTCCCAGGGTGAGGTGAGGACAGGAAGAAAAACAATTTGTCCTATTTTCCCAGGATAGGTGAGCGAAGGTAACAGGGCGGGAACCAACCCTCACAGCCAATCGGGGACAAATTTTAGGCCATCGGAATTTGTAAAAGGATGCAACAAGGCATGGATTTATCCGGGGCAGAGAGGTTGGTTTCCTTGTTTTGATCTCTGCCGATCAGATTCTAGTCACGGTAGAGAAAAGCAGAGCTGGTCTCGTGCATTAAGTCACCTCGCTCCGTGAGAATCTCTTTTCCCTCCCAAGAGATTCACGGTGCAGGCCAGGAAAATGTCTACACCGTGGAGTAGAGGCAGCTACACAGTGCCGGTATCCGATCCAGAAAAATATCCTCGTTAAATTGGAACAACAACCTCCCCCCAATCCAGTTTGAGGCTGAACCACCGTTGTTGGTTCCATTTACAAAGTGAAATAAGTTGCTCAACCTTATAGGCAGATTTTTTTATATACAGTAATACCTCATGATACGAACTTAGTTGGTGCAAGGAGGAGGTTCGTAAGACGGAAGGTTCGTAAGACGAAACATTGTTTCCCATAGGAAACAATGTAAAGTCAATTAATCCGTGCAACCAAAAAACCCCCCCGCAAAAAAAACGGCTTTCGGCGGACTGCTGGGAAGCCGCGTGGCTGTTTTAAAAGGTGACAGCCGGCCTGGGGGGCTTCCCAGCACCCCCCCGAACCCGGGTTCGGGGTTCGGGGGGTGCTGGGAAGCCCCCCAGGCCGGCTGCGACCTTTTAAAACAGCCGTGCCACTTCCCAGCTGTCTCCTGAAGCCGAACGCCAAAGCCAAACTTCCGCGTTCGGCTTCGGGAGACAGCTAGGAAGCCACGCGGCTGTTTTAAAAGGTGACAGCCGGGCTGGGGGGCTTCCCAGCAACCTCCTGAACCGAAACCCGGGGTTCAGAAAATTTTTGCCTCTTCTTACGAACTTTGTTCGAGTTACGAACCGGCGTTCGGGAGGCTTCTGGGAAGCCCCGCCGCCCGGCTGTCACCTTTTAAAACAGCCGCGCGGCTTCCCAGCAGTCTCTGAACGCCGGTTCGTAACTCGAACAAAGTTCGTAAGAAGAGGCAAAAATTTTCTGAACCCCGGGTTCGTATCACGAGCTGTTCGTAAGACGAGGGGTTCATATCTTGAGGTACCACTGTATATATAAGTGTAGCTAGATTATAGGAGCTTGCATTCCCACACATGAGAAACTTTGGCTGGAAATACTAGAATACAGTGGTACCTCTACTTACGAACTTAATTTGTTCCGTCGCCAGGTTCTTAAGTAGAAACGTTTGTAGAAGAAGCAATTTTCCCGTAGAAATCAATATACAGTGTTCCCTCGATTTTCGCGGGTTCAAACTTCGCGAATAGCCTATACCACGGTTTTTCAAAAAATATTAATTAAAAAATACTTCGTGGATTTTTCCTTATACCACGGTTTTTCCCACCCGATGACGTCATATGTCATCGCCAAACTAATAATTTTTGCAAATAAATAACAACAAAAAAATGATTATTGTTAATAAATAATTATGTTTATAAATATCAGGATCACTAAGTGTCTTATTCAATGGTGAGTACCAGTAATAATGGTGAGTAAATGGTTGTTAAGGGAATGGGAAATGGTAATTTAAGGGTTTAAAGTGTTAAGGGATGGCTTGTGATACTGTCCATAGCCAAAAATGGTGTATTTACTTCCGCATCTCTACTTTGCGGAAATTCGACTTTCGCGGGCAGTCTCAGAACGCATCCCCCGCGGAAATCGAGGGGAACACTGTAAAAGCAAATAATGTGTGCGATTGGGGAAACCACAGGGAGGGTGGAGGCCCTGTTTCCTCCCAGGAGATTCTTAGAGAGGCCCCATGGAGGCTTCTCACCACCTTTTCCGGCCCAGTTTCCTCCCAGGAGATTACTAGAGGCCGCACGAAGGCTTCTCCCCGTCTTTTCTGGCCTTGTTTCCTCCCAGGAGATTCCTGGAGAGACCCCACAGGGGCTTCTCCCCACCTTTTCTGGCCCTGTTTCCTCCCAGGAGATTCCTAGAGAGGCCCCACGGAGGCTTCTCCCTGCCTTTTCCGGTTACACTTTGGGAGGCTTGGGTTTATAAGTGTAAATTTGTTCTTGACAAGAGGCAAAAAAATCTATAACACCCGGTTTCTTATCTAGAAATGTTTGTAAGTAGAGGCGTCTGTAGGTAGAGGTACCACTGTACTGTGATTCCTGTGCGCACAATCAGAAGTGTTTGGCCAGAGACCAAAGTGTGAGACTAAAGTTTTGTGACTTTAATTGCCACATTGGTTAACCCAGGGGTAGGCAAAGTTGGCTCTTCTATGACTTGTGGACTTCAACTCCCAGAACTCCTGAGCCAATCGTGCTAGCTCAGGAATTCTGGGAGTTGAAAGTCCACGTCACAGAAGAGCCAACTTTGCCTAACACTGGGGCTAATCCCTCCAGTGAAGTTAGGACCAAGGTTTATAAGTGGATTTTTGCTGGTCAGAAAGTCACAAAAGGGGATCCCATGAGACACAGCGACCGTCATAATATGAACCCAGTTGCCAAGCATCCAAATGTAAATCACCAAGACCACAGCGATGTTACAAGTGTGAAAATGGTCCTAAACCTCCTTATTAAAGATAGACAAGATTGTATTGTAAGGTTTGGAAGGAAGTTTTATAACTGGATAGAAAATGAATATATAATTTGAAATTAGAATAAAATAACCATAATTTAATTTAATTTATTAGATTTGTATACAAACCATAAGATTTATAGATGTATAGCAATTAATTATGATTAATAATATTATGTATATTAATATGTATAGTAATATTAATATGTATAGTAATTAATTATGATTAATAAGATTGTTAAAGTTAAATAGTTTATATGAATAGTGAATATAAACTTTTGTACAAAATTGTACAAAGTTTATATTAACTATTCATATAAACTATTTAACAATCTTATTATTAATCACAATTAATTACTATACACCAATGAGAACTTTATCATGTTAAACGATATGAATAACTGCATAAGATATGGAATGATATACTTCAAAAGTAAGAAGGTTACAAGAGAAATAGGATATTTCTCTTTTTAAACCTTTCCCCCCCCCTTTTGTTATTTTATTATTTCTTTTCCCCCACTTTTCTTCAGTTTTTTTCCTTTTTGTGTGTGGTTGTTTATGTAGCTTTTTGTTATAGCTGTTTAATTTGTGTATCGCAACTGTGATATTGGGTTTTTTTTAAATTCTCAATAAAAAATTTATATATTTTTTTTTAAAGATTAGGAGTAATAAAGAATTGATATAACCCAGATGACAAAACTATAAATACAAGGAAATGGCAAAGATTAGCTTGATAGTGTATACCAATAAGTAAAAGATAAACGGTTATAAACATTGTTAAATATATTATATGATAAGGGAAAGGATAGCAAGAGAATATAATTTAATTAGCAATACATTATCAGTCTGTTTAAAACGCAAATATTAATATCTCCGGGACCGCCTTCTGCCACACGAATCCCAGCGACCAGTTAGGTCCCACAGAGTTACATAGAAGACTGACGGCAGAAAAAGACCCCATGGTCCATCTAGTCTGCCCTTTTACTATTTCCTGTATTTTATCTTACAATGGATCTATGTTTATCCCAGGCATGTTTAAATTCGGTTACTGTGGATTTACCAACCACGTCTGCTGGAAGTTTGTTCCAAGGATCTACTACTCTTTCAGTAAAATAATACTTTCTCACGTTGCCTTTGATCTTTCCCCCAACTAACTTCAGATTGTGTCCCCTTGTTCTTGTGTTCACTTTCCTGTTAAAAACACTTCCCTCCTGAACCCTATTTAACCCTTTAACATATTTAAATGTTTCGATCATGTCCCCCCTTTTCCTTCTGTCTTCCAGACTATACAGATTGAGTTCATTAAGTCTTTCCTGATACGTTTTATACTTCAGACCTTCCACCATTCTTGTAGCCCGTCTTTGGACCCGTTCAATTTTGTCAATATCTTTTTGTAGGTGAGGTCTCCAGAACTGAACACAGTACTCCAAATGTGGTCTCACCAGCGCTCTATACAAGGGGATCACAATCTCCCTCTTCCTGCTTGTTATACCTCTAGCTATGCAGCCAAGCATCCTACTTGCCTTTCCTACTGCCCGACCACACTGCTCACCCATTTTGAGACTGTCAGAAATCACTACCCCTAAATCCTTCTCTTCTGAAGTTTTTGCTAACACAGAACTGCCGATGCAATACTCAGATTTAGGATTCCTTTTCCCCAAGTGCATTATTTTACATTTGGAAACATTAAACTGCAGTTTCCATTGCTTTGACCATTTATCTAGTAACGCTAAATCATTTACCATATTACAGACCCCTCCAGGAATATCAACCCTATTGCACACTTTAGAGTCATCGGCAAATAGGCAAACCTTCCCTACCAAACCTTCCCCTATGTCACTCACAAACATATTAAAAAGAATAGGACCCAGAACAGACCCTTGTGGCACACCGCTTGTAACCTGTCTCTGCTCAGAATACTCGCCATTAACAATAACTCTCTGATGTCTATGCTTCAGCCAGCTTGAAATCCACTGAACTATCCAGGGAGTTGGCCTTCTCCGGGTCCCGTCGACTAAACAATGTTGTTTGGCGGGTCCCAGGGGAAGAGCCTTCTCTGTGGCGGCCCCGACCCTCTGGAACCAGCTCCCTTCCTGAGATTAGAACTGCCCCCACCCTCCTTGCCTTTCGTAAACTCCTTAAAACCCACCTCTGCCATCAGGCATGGGGGAACTGAGATAACTTCCCCAGGCCTATATTGTTTATGTATGGTATGTTGTGTGCATGGTTTTTTTTTAAAATTATGGGTTTTTAGTTTTAATTATTAGATTTGTATTGTACATTGTTTTTTCTATTACTGTTGTGAGCCGCCCCGAGTCTACGGAGAGGGGCGGCATACAAATTTAATAAATAAATAAATAAAATAAATCAATTAATAAAATTGAAGTCACTCAAAGGAAAGTTAAGAGGGAGAGAGGGGAAGTAGTTTTGGAGAGGATACAAGGGGAGGGGGTGAAGAGATGAAGGAAGGCAGGATGGAGAGGATGGAAGGGGGAGGTAGATAGGAGAGATGGAGGGAATAGATGGGGAGTGAAAAAAGACAAACAGGAAATTCAGACTGATAACTTATCAAGAAGATTGGGGTGTTGATGGGATTATAAAAGAGGTTAGTTAAGAAGCATTCGTACGTTTCGAGACGTACGTAAAGGTATGTGCATTGATATTTGTTTGAATATGAAGTGGAAAAAATAAAATTACAAAAACTTTTTTTTAAAAAAAATCTCCTTTCCAGAAGGCAGGGCAATTATTTCTAGATATAGGTCTCCCACCCAGCCCCACCTCTCTGGGTAGACTTCCTATGAAGGATGGGCATAGAATGGGGTGTTATTTAGATTAAGGGGGATTAGGGAAACTATAAAGGTCTTCCTTCCCCACCCCCCTTGCCAATACTACCGGTATCTCTTTCCCGTCTCCCCGTATCAGAGTTAAGCACAGGATAAAGCTTGTTTGCTGCCAAATTCCCAGAGACAAAGGCGAGAATTTTTCCCCTCTCTCTTTTGAAATGTTGACGCATTAACCCCCTCCCTTTCTTTAACTTAAATAAAGTCTTTTGCAAAGAGATTCCCAAGAATGACCAGGAGTGTAACTTCCACCCCCCACCCCCACCCACCCATCTCCGGAAATTCCCAATCAGGCATGCCATACTAACCTCTTGCTTGGTTAGCTACTTCGCTAGTTAGTTAATTATTATATTTTTTTATCCCGCCTTTATTACTTCATAAGTAACTCAAGGTGAAGAACGTACATTAATGCTTCTTCCCTTTTCTATTTTAACTCACAGCAACTCTTCTCAACACACAATCACATTCTGTTACTAAACAAAACATTGGTTAAGTAACTTTTGCCCCGTTTTGTGATACTTTTTTTTTTGCCAAAGTTGTCAAGTGAATCGTGGCAATTGTTACGTTACTAACACGGTTGTTAAGTGAGTTTGGTTTCCTGCATTGAGTTTGCACATTGGAAGGTTACGAAAAGGGGATGAGCACATGACGTCAGGGGAATCACGTGATTTCAGGACCCTGCAACCCCCATTAAGTACATGCCAGCTGCCCGCTGCTGGAATTTTGACCACATGACTTTGAGGATGCTGCCGTGGTCTACAAGTGTGAAAAATTGGTCATAATTCGTTTTTTTCAATGCTGTATCTTCAAATGGTTGCTAGATAACATGTTCTAAGTCAAACACTACCTGTAATTTGGAAAAAAGGCCTTGAACTTTCCATACACCATGTTTAAACATGCAGAAGACAAGAAAGTGGTTGAATCAACAACTGAAGACATTTGGGGTCTCCGTTTTGAGGATTATTATTTTTTAAACACACCCTGCCTTTGTGCATAGTCCTCCAACATGGGATTCCACAAACCCTTCCATCAAAGTTTACAAAGTTTCTGATCTTACTTTCCCCTATTCTAACAAAATGAAATTCAGTGGTGAAAAAAATAAGGTTCTACATTTAGGCAAGAAAAACAAAATGCACAGGTACAGTATACGTGGTACCTTGCTCAACAATAGTAACTATGAGAGGGATCTTGGAGTCCTAGTGGACGAGCTTTTTAATATGAGCCAGCCGTGTGCAGCAGCTGCCAAAAAAGCCAACACAGTTCTAGGCTGCATTAACAGAGGGATAGAATCGAGATCACGTGAACTGTTAATACCACTTTATAAGGCCTTGGTATAAGGCCACACTTGGAATACGCCATTCAGTTTTGGTCGCCATGATGCAAAAAGGATGTTGAGACTCTAGAAAGAGTGCAGAGAAGAGCAACAAAGATGATTAGGGGACCGGAGGCTAAAACATATGAAGAATAGTTGCAGAAACTGGGCATGGCTAGTTTAATGAAAAGAAGGACCAGGGGAGACAGGATAGCAGTGTTCCAGTATCTCAGGGGTTGCCACAAAGAAGAAGGAGTCAACCTATTCTCCAAAGCACCTGAGGGCAGGACAAGAAGCAATGGGTGGAAACTAAACAAGGAGAGAAGCAACTTAGAACTAAGGAGACATTTCCTGACAGGAGAACACTTAATCCGTGGAACAGCTTGCCTCCAGAATTTGTGAATGTTTCAACACTGGAAATTTTTAAGAAGATGTTGGGCAACCATTTGTCTGAAGTGGTGCAGGGTTCCCTGCCTAAGCAGGGGGTTGGACTAGAAGACCTCCAAGGTCCCTTCTAACTCTGCTATTCTATTCTATTCAATGAAAAGTCAGAGACAAAATTTATCTGGCGCACCAATTGTAACTATCCTGGGTCAAGACTCTTTTAGAGTCCGTCACTCATAGCTTGGTCATCTTTCAGTTGACATTTTGTAATGAGCTCTACTTGAGGCTGATCCAGAAGACCATTGAGAAGCTACAGATGGTCCCTGAATACAGTGATATGCAGAATAATAGATGTGATACATCCTCATATCCTTTTTTACTTCATGCCCTGAGTTGATTTCCAGATGGGGTTCGGGCTACGGCTGTAGCACTTGGTTTCTTGAGGGACTATTTGCCTCCATATCTTTAGCGATAGTTTTTTTGACTTTTCAATTCTATCTTCCAGTCACTTGTATTTTATTTTCTGGTGTACGTTGTTTTCTTTTAAATTTTTAATTGTAAGCTGACGAGAGCTTGCCGTGAACTTTGACAACTTCAAAATAAATAAATAAGCAATGAACTCAATACTGGAGCTTACTTGGGTATTTCAGCTCAGTTTTTTCTTGTTGATTCTAAGCAATGCTGGTGTTTATTTATTTTATTTATTTTGTCCAATACACAATGAGAGTTTTAGTGGGTGTATGTATGTATGTATGTATGTATGTATGTATGTATGTATGTATATATATATATATATATATATATATATATATATATATATATATATATATACACACATACATATACACACACACACACACACACACAGTAAAATACATGATGAAGGTTATAGAGGAGATACTCATAGTAAAATATATCTAAGAAATAATAGAAAAGAAGGTATAGTAATAGAACATATCAATGAAAGAATAGAAGAAGAGATATAGGAATAGAAGAAAGGTATAGGAGATATAGGAGAGCAATAGGACAGGGGACAGAAGGCACTCTAGTGTACTTGTATTCGCCCCTTACTGACCTCTTAGCAATCTGGATAGGTCAACTGTAGATAATCTAAGGGTAAAGTGTTGGGGGTTTGGGGATGACACTATGGAGTCCGGTAATGAGTTCCACGCTTCGACAACTCGGTTACTGAAGTCGTGTTTTTTACAGTCAAGTTTGGAGCGTTTAATATTAAGTTTCAATCTGTTGTGTGCTCTTGTGTTGTTGTGGTTGAAGCTGAAGTAGTCGCCGACAGGCAGGACGTTGCAGCATATGATCTTGTGGGCAATACTTAGATCTTGTTTAAGGCGTCTTAAGGTGTGTTGATGTTTCAAAAAAACACCTTCCAGTTTAATCATTGGGGACAAGACAGCTTACACAGTAGATCAGAAATTGCATCCTTATTACACTGAAACTTGGAAATATTTCCTTCCTCCTTCCTCCCTTCTTTACTTCCTAAGTGACTTAATATCCTACTACTACTGAGCTTCTTTGCCAAATCATAAGGAAGTGTGTCTAAAGACCTTGCTCCTAAGCCTCCTGTCCTTTCTTGATTGAAAATAAGAGAACTCTTCCCGTTTTGTTTCAAATGATAAATGATGTGCAAATATACCAAACTCAAGTCTATGCAAGAACAAGAACCGGGCCAAATTCCTACCAGCCACATTCACGTGGCTCTTCCTGGTTTCCCATGATGGAATAATAGAATTGAAGGGATCCTGGAGGTCTTCTAGTCCAACCCCCTGCTCGAGCAGGAAACCCTATACAGTGATCCCTCGGGTTTCGCGAGGGTTCCATTCCAAGACCACTCGCGAAACTCGATTTTTCGCGATATAGCGGTGCGGAAGTAAAAACACTATCTGCGCATGTGCGCCCTTTTTTTCATGGCCGCACATGCGCAGATGGTGGAGTTTGCGTGTGGGCGGCGGGGAAGACCCAGGGAAGGTTCCTTCGGCCGCCCAACAGCTGATCTGCTCCGCAGCGCGGCAGCAGCGAGGAGCCGAAGATGGGGTTTCCCCCGTTGCCCAGGCAACGGGGAAACCCCATCTTCGGCTCCTCGCTGCTGCCGCGCTGCGGAGCAGATCAGCTGTTGGGCGGCCGAAGGAACCTTCCCTGGGTCTTCCCGCCGCCCAGGCAAAGGGGAAACCCCAAGATCGCTTGCCGCTTGCCCGTTCGCCCGCCCGCCCGCTCCGCTTGCCCGTTCGTTCGCCCCGCCCGCCCGGCCACTCCGCTTGCCCGTTCACCCGCCCGCCCGGCCGCTCCGCTTGCCCGTTCACCCGCCCGCCCGGCCGCTCCGCTTGCCCGTTCACCCGCCCACCCGGCTGCTCGCTTGCCGCTCGAGAGCAAGAGGGGGAGAGATAGAGAAAGAGAGAGAAGGAAAGAAAGAGTTGAGAGAGGGAGGAAGAGAGTGTGAGAGAGGAAGAAGCAAGATAGAGAAAGAGAGAGAGAAAGATGAGAAAGGAAGGGAGTGATGTCATCGGGTGGAAAAATCGCGATATAGCGTTTCGCAAAGATCGAGATCGCGAAACTCGGGGGATCACTGTATACCATTTCAGACCAATGGTTGTCTAACCTCTTTTTAAAAACATCCACTGTTGGAGCACCCACAACTAACTCCTTTCACAGATTAATTGGAACATTAAAAGTTCTTCGGGTCCATAAAAAAACAGGGAGAGAATTTCAGAATTCTATTCTCTTTCAAGTTGATATAAATAACTTTCCTCTTGCTGGATTCCTGCAACCTCATTCCCTATTTTATTCTGGGTTCATTTGATAACCAGGACACAACAGGGTGCCTTGAAAATAAATACTGAGTCAATTATAAATACGCTGGAATGCTAGGCAGGACCCCCACGGAATGTGGCAAAGCGCTAAATGATAAAGAGAAAAGGACTCGCTGTATTTAAGAGTCGGGTCTTCAACTCTAATTTCCCTCCCACCAAGAGTATTGCAGAACAAGGAAATAATAAATGAGTTTCCCTTCTTCACTCTCTTCATTCTTGTAGCTTTCTTTTTCATACTTTACTAGGACTCAAGAAACTACATTACACTTTTGGTCCTTCCACAAACAGTCCTTTAATGACTTTTTGAAGTTACAACAACCCTCCAAAAGTGATTTATGACCATTTTTCACGCATAAGACCATTGTATAACATTCCCGCGGTCACGTGATCAACAGAACAAAAATTCTGAGCTCAACTGTGCTAAGTCAAGGACTATCTGTATGCAAAATAATTTATCATTGCTATCATCCTTTTATTTTATTTTATTTATTTATTAGATTTGTATGCCGCCCCTCTCCGTAGACTATACAGTCCCACTTAGGACTGTATGACTGTAACTTGCTGCTTGTATCCTAATTTTTTTATTAATATTGTTTCTTCATTGCTTATTTGACCCCCATAACAATCATTAAGTGTCGTAGCACGATTCTTGACAAATGTATCTTTTTCCTTTATGTACGCTGAGAGCATATGCACCAAGACAAATTACTTGTGTGTCCAATCACACTTGGCCAATAAAATTCTATTCTATTCTATTATTGAAATGAAACATTCACTCAAGATAGCCTAATTTAATGTACTATTCCACTGAATATCCTTCTTCTGCAAACTGCATCTTTCTCCAAAATAAGCATAAAATAATAAATATGGGCCCTTTATAGCTCAGAGTAATTAACATTGTCCACCATGGACTCATCCTTTAAATCAGAGGCCTTCAAACTTGGCAACTTTAGGACTTGTGGACTTCAACTCCCAGAATTCTCCAGCCAGCATGAAGTCCACAAGTCTTAAAGTTGCCAAGTTTGGGGACTCCTGCTTTAAATGTTATAAAAGGAAAACGCATCAATACCAGGACATACACTAAACTGGTGCTTTCCTTATTGTGCAAGGGGGCCTAAAGGACAAAAGAAGTACACAAACAACAACGACAATAACCCAACTCTGTGTAACAGAAAGTTCCCAAAGCAAGATATACTGCTCAAAAAAATAAAGGGAACACTTAAACAACACAATATAACTCCCAAGTAAATCAAACTTCTGTGAAATCAAACTCTCCACTTAGGAAGCGACACTGATTGACAATCAATTTCATTTTGTTGTCAGCACATTCAACTTTGTACAGAACAAAGTATTCAATGGGAATATTTCATTCATTCACATTTAGGATGTGTTATTTCAGTGTTCCCTTTATTTTGGGGGAGCAGTGTATATAAGTAAACATGAACCAAGAAGGGGAAAAAATGCTATAGTCTTATAGATGGAGGTGTGTGTTTGTGTGTGTTTGTGTGTGAGAGAGAGAGGTTAAAGTGGAAAGGATCATTGATAAGAACAGATTGCAATTCTCTTCAGCTCCTTTACTTTTTCCATTCTTCTGCCTTCCTTCTATAAAATAGTAGCTTGAGCATTGAGGGTCCAATGTAAATTTAACAAAATAATAATAACAATAATAATAATAATAAAATATTATTTCCCCATGACCTTCCAAAGGAAAGACAGATGAAAGCCGGCCTAAAAACCCCATTCCCCCAACCCACTTGGGTGTCAAATGTGCTTGTAAACAAAAGTAATCAAAATAGCCTGCAGGCAGACTCTTAATGACTATATTAAAGACATATAATTAAGCAGCAACATTTGGTAGCAGCAAACATATCTCCCGACCTAAAGTGCAGCTGCTGAGCGTTGTCAACTCCTGCCACTAACTGGCAGCTAAGGCATCCGACAGCAGCGTAGGAGAAACTGCTCTTTACAATTTGATGGTATGATCAAAAGCCGCTTGGGCTGGGTGTAAACAGAAGATTTGGTTCCTGTCCCAGCTATTTTGGACACCACATCAGTGTCTCTCAACCCTGAAGAGGAGCGGACTTCAACTCCCAGAATCCCCCAGCCTGCCCATCTTTCCTCAAACTGCACACCACCCCTTGCAATGCGACTACAACACCGTATGGTTTTAAACTGGAGGGAGATTAAAACAACGGTTACAAGTGCAGCCTCTACGCATTCGTTTACTTACTCAGCTGGCTTACAAGGCGCTCCATTCAACGGTTGACTTTTATGTAAAAAGCAAGCAAATTAGTTAAAAAGTTTTGGTGCCACTGGAGAGCACATTGCTGGGACCGTGACATTTATTTATTTTATTATTTATTAGTTGGATTTGTATGCCGCCCCTCTCCGAAGACTTGTTAAAACTGGTTTAGGTTGCAATTTCAATGTGTATAGGGAAAGTACAGTGATCCCTCGTTTTTGCGTTCCAAGACCACCCGTGAAAAACGAATTTCCGTGAAGTAGAGGAAAGATATTTTTTTTATGTATTTAACGAGTATCTGGACTTTAAAAACCCACCCTTTGCATTCAACAGTCATTCTATAATGTTTCTCAGCTGGAACTGCGTGTGATATCCCACCAGTTTCTTTAATAGAGTACAGTAGTACTGTAGAAGAATTTTATGAATTTTTAATGCATTTAAAATTTTTAATGGATTTAATGGATTTAAGTCCCCTTTGGAAAAAAAAACGTGAAATAGCAAATCAGCGAAAGATGAATCGAGAAGTAGCGAGGGATTACTGTAGACCAGTGTTTCCCAACCTTGGCAACTTGAAGATATCTGGACTTCAACTCCCAGAATTCCCCAGCCAGCAAATGCTGGCTGGGGAATTCTGGGAGTTGAAGTCCAGATATCTTCAAGTTGCCAAGGTTGGGAAACACTGCTATAGACTAAAGAATTGCAGACTGCAACAAGGATTCCTTATATTGCACCAATCTCAATGCCTGTTAGGTTTACCCAGCGGTGGCCTTCGACCCGGAGCGTTAAATTGGGCTCGCCACCACGGCTCGTAAGTCCACGGAGCCACAGGTGCACCCTTGTTTCGGCAAGGTTTTTTTGCTTCCGCGCATGCCAAAACATGGGTGCACCTGCGGCTCTGTGTGCGATTTTGCTACCTCCACAGGTACGGAAGCAAAATTGCGCTGGCCCCGCAAGAACTTACGAGCCGCGGCGGCAACCGCAATTTAACGTTCCGGTTCGTAGCCCACTGCTGGGTTTACCCCAAAATTTCAGCTTCCTTAACACCTCCTTGTCAAACCTGGCTTCTTAGATCAGTGCCAAAGTCATAGAAACCTTCCTACCTCATGACATCTAGCATCTTATCTACAGCTTTGCGTTTCCATTTTGACCCAAGGAAGAGGATCTACAAGAAACCCATAAAACGTTTTGTACCCTGCACAAAAAGGCAAAGGTTCAACTCACGAAACCCTGAATTAACGAGGATTTTTTTAAAAAAATCCAGCTGGTTGCAGTGCTGTGGGATATAATATCAAATGTCATCTCTGTTCACAAATGCCAATCTTTGCCTGCAACTTTGAAATCTGTATCCAGATCATTTCTTCAAAAAGTTTTAACAACGCTATGATTTCAATACTGTTTACACGTTCAAAATAAAACAAAATAAATTATCCTATGCACTCGAACAATCAAACTACGGTATGCATAGCCTTAGAAGTACACAAAAAGCCTATTTACTTTGGAAATATCAGGAGGATTTCATAACATTATAAAGTCAATTGATAGTTTTCCCTCCCTGGCGGCAATAAACTGGTTGGTTGGTTTGCAGCTAACTTCCCAACAACCTGTAAAATGCTTTTTAACCTAAGGGGGATCTGCCCTTATCATGGGTTCAAATAGAAGTAGAAGCTTTCAGGAACTCCCTTTCAAAAATGAATGCAGCAAAGTGAGATCAGGGGTGGAGGTCATAGCATAAACGTGCCTCCTTTTCCTGTCTACGCTGACGGTATTACCTTACCCATACCAGTAAGAAATCAGTGTAGCATTTATGTTTTGCCACTTTTTGTTTGGGAAAATAAATGCTTCTTTCTTCTTCTATTTATTTTAATTCCTGTATCTGGGGTTGGAAGCCAGAGGACTACATAGGAATGTGCCTAAGATAAGCATTGGGGAGTGAATAACTCCACCTACCTTTCTGACAATGAAAGATAGGGAAAAGTAAGGAGGTGCCTATCTGAAGACCAATTACAAAGCAGAGAGGGGCAAAAGAGAAGTTTCGAAGAGAACACCAAGCTTTGAACTGGCATGGCAAGAGATAAAACACCAAGAATTGGCAACCACCAGGGTCTGGGTGCTCATAAGCAGGGATTAGGAGTTTCAAGGAGTGAAATAGGGCCTTACAGCAGGCAGGGGGTCCTCAAACTTGGCAACTTTAAGATCACATGACGTGTTAACACCGCTTTATAAGGCCTTGGTATAAGGCCACACTTGGAATATGCCATTCAGTTTTGGTCACCACGATGCAAAAAGGATGTTAAAGTGCAGAGAAGAGCAACAAAGATAATTAGGGGACAGAAGAACGGTTGCAGGAACTGGGCATGGCTAGTTTGATGAAAAGAAGGACCAGGGGAGACGTGATAGCAGTGCTCCAATATCTCAGGGGTTGCCACAAAGAAGGGGACAACCTATTCTCTAAAGCATCTGAAAGTAGAACAAGAAGCAATGGGTGGAAACTAAACAAAAAGAAGTAACTTAGAACTAAGGAGAAATTTACTGACAGTCAGAACAGTTAATCCGTGGAACAACTTTCCTCCAGAAGTGGTGAAGGCTCCAATACTGGAGGTTTTTAAGCAGATGTTGGATAACCATCTGTCTGAAGTAGTGTAGGGTTTCCTGCCTAAGCAGGAGGTTGGACTAGAAGACCTCCAAGGTCCCTTCGAACTCTTTTGGGAAAAAGAAAAAGACTTGCAGACTTCAACTCCCACAATTCTCCCGCCAGTTGTTATGGTGGGTAGAGGATGCTGGGAGTTGAAATCTGCAAGTTTTAAAGTTGCCAAAATTTGAATCTGGCTTTCCCATTCAGAAGAATGGAAAAGGGACTTTTGGCAACCACCAAAAATGTATTGTAAGTTTCCAAGAGTCTGAATGTTTTTCACGCGACAATGGACAATGGCTGTTGTAATTTCAAATGGCCACTAAATGAACAGTTGTAAGTTGAGTTACGACCAGTTGCTTAATCATTTGAAGTTCCAGCACACCTACATTAAGATGATCAAATAGTATAAGTGCAGAGGAAATAGTATAAGGGCAGACTAGATGGACCATGAGGTCCTTTTCTGCCATCATTCTCTCCAAATTTGCCCCACATAGAGAGAGAAAAAACATTTACCCTGATCTCATCACTTCCTGGATAAAGGTGGTTTCGAACTGACCTTACCCCACATTCCAACACTTTCACCACTCATCCTGCCTCCTAAACATTTTCTGGAGTCTGTTGAACTACAGATCCCAGAATTCATCACTACTTTAATGGTTGTGGCTGTTAGAATCAGTGGTTCATCAATGTGGAGAGCCACATGTTGCAAACAACAACAGAGTTGGAAGGGAACTCGGAGGTCTTCTAGTCCAACCCCCTGCTTAGGCAGGAAACGCTACACTACTTGAGGCAAATGGGTATCCAACATCTTCTTTAAAACTTCCAATGTTGGGGCATTCACAACTTCTGGAGGCAGGCTGTTCCACTGATTAATTGTTCTGTCAGGAAATTTCTATTTAGTTCTAAGTTACTTCTCTCCTTGATTAGTTTCCACCCATTGCTTCTTGTTGCACATTCAGGTGTTTTGGAGAATTTGACTCCCTCTTCTTCATGGCAACCCCTGAAATATTGGAAGACTGCTATCATGTCTCACCTGGTCCTTCTTTTCAGGAAACTGGACATACCCAGTTCCTGCAACCGTTTTCCGTATATTTTAGCCTCCAGTCCCCTAATCATCTTTGTTGCTCTTCTCTGCAAAGTTTTCTCTGCAATCTGCACACGTTTGTCCTAAGAGCATCTTTGGGAATTTCAGACCACTTCGTAAAACCTTTTTTTTTATCCTGCCTCAATTATTTTTATGTAAAAGGTGGCAAATATACTCTTGCTTCCTCCTATTTTCCTTCAATAACAACCCTGTGAGGTGGGTTAGGATGAGATCCCCTAGCTGGCTTGCATGCCTAAAATCACCTCCTGATCATTGGTGCCAAATCATCCAACCGGCTCTCACAGCTAAGACAGGATTAGAATTCAGCACCACTTCCTGCTTCCTAGCCTGGTGTCTTATGCTGATAAAATCTCACATGAGGATTTTGCAAACCCAATTTAGGAGTAAATTAATATACAGTAGTGTGTGATGCTGCAATTCTCTTCGTAACATCAATTCTCCACTGGTTACTGTTGTGATTGTTCCTCCAATTAAAAACTTAAAAGTTTCTGTTTTTAGAGCATTACATGATGTTTCACTACGATACATAGAAACATAGAAGATTGACGGCAGAAAAAGACTTCATGGTCCATTTAGTCTGCCTTTATACTATTTCCTGTATTTTATTCTAGGATGGATATATGTTTATCCCAGGCATGTTTCAATCCAGTTACTGTGGATTTACCGACCACGTCTCCTGGAAGTTTGTTCCACGCATCTACTACTCTTTCGGGGAAAAATATTTTCTCACATTGCTTCTGATCTTTCTCCCAACTAACCTCAGATTGTGCCCCCTTGTTCTTGTGTTCTTTCCTATTAAAAACACTCATAATCCATAGCCCTCAACTTATGACCATTCATTTAACAACTGTTCAAAGTTACATCACCCACGTACATTTTGGGCACTTCGTAACTAAGCAACTGTTATGGCTGCCTGCAACAACCCTAGGACCACAATTTCTCATTCCCCCCCCCCCCCCCCCCAGCGTTTATTCCCTGTCTCTGTCAAAAACTCACCGGCTGGGAAAAATAGATTGGGGGGAATGAACTACGGCAGATGTCTTCAAACTTGGCAACTTTAAGACGGGTGGACTTCAATTCTCAGAATTCAGGGAAGTCCACATATCTTAAATTTGCCAAGTTTGAGGACCTCTGAACTATGGTGTCTGCTTAATTTCTGCGTTAGCATAACAATCACAGTGTTTACTTAATAACCAGCACAAAAAAAATATCAAAAACCAAGTCCTATCACATCATTAATTCCAGGTTTAATTATGGTTCTTAAATCGAGGACTATCTGGAATTGGCCACCATTGCCCATGATAAATGCTTTAAGATAAATGCGAAAAGAATTCTCCTTCAATTAGCCCAGAAGATAGTAAAACGTGCTCATCCGTTCCTGATCCTTATCTTTTCAACAAGATTTTCAGCAGGAATGGATTTTTTTTTTCAAAGCTTTGAAAACAGCTGTCCTTTTCAAACAGGATTTATTTGAATGCCATTAACTCTGCCCACGTTATCTTCCTTGTTGCCCTACTGGCGGCCTAATGTTTGAATGTACTTTTACTTAAATTGGAACACGGTGTAGATTTTTCAAACATTTATCCCAAATATTTTTATCCTACTTTTTCTCTTTAAAAAGAAGTTAGGCCCCATTCGCCTGTGCTCAGAAATAAAATCCCGTGCCAAGATTCGCATTATCTCAGCAAACCACAAAGTAGTTTGCTTAGCTTGGCTTATCACAATGTTTGAATAAAGGTGCCAAGGGCAGTGTGATTTACTTTTCAATTAAGTTTACTTAGGGCTACAATTTAAACAGTAATCATAAGAAATCTGGAAACCCTACAGAAAAGTTGAAGGGGGGGAAGAGGGAGGGCGGGAAATAGAATTAAATCAGACAAATCCAAGGAGTTTGGGTTTCCAAAGGATCTATGCTTACTCATAAATGAAGTTAAGGAAGAATGCTATCTTATATGTGCTTAGCTGAAAGTAAAACCACTTAAATAGGATTTAATCCTGGGTAAAGTGTGAACGAAGTTACAGCCATAAATTAATTGTCCCGCCTTTCAAAAACATGCTTTTTAAAGCTTCTAACATCTTGATTATTTTTTTTAAAGAAAGAATGGACTACAATCCTCCATACAACTTGCTGTAAAATAACACTTCTGTTTAATTATTAAGAGCTGGGAAGGCAAACTGTAGATCCCAACAGGCAAAGAACAGCTGTTAGCTCAACAGAAAGTCATTCACATCCCAAAGTTGGAACTCTGAAATTCTATCAACAATAACTGTAAAATGACTCTAGGAACCCTCAGAGTTTTGAACTAGCTTTCATATTTAGGAGAGCTATTTTTAGCCAACTTGAGTTTGTCGAACTCTAAGTTTGAAGAGTTTTACACTTCAGGAACAATCTGCAAGCAAATAAACCAGAAAGATAGTCAAATATGCAATGGGCAAGTTGATATTTTTTTTTTAGCATCAATGCATGCAGGAGAAAATTAATCACTGATGACCTGGCCTTGTGCAAAACTGCTTATAAACTGATTAACACAAGCACTGTTAATCTTTGTAGACCAAGAGGTTATTTTCCATCAGGCCCCCAAAGGTGTTTATCACTAAATAAATATTATTTGGATTGCTTTTGACTTCGTTAAATGTTAAGACTCAGCAAATACACGCTTCATTGTCAATGGAGGTTTGACACGCAACTTGATTATTTTTTCCTTCGTACTGTATTTTAAGTCATAAACATACATCTGAAGATGGATAAAACTGCTGAGCTGTTGGCATCTGACACTGAAAGTAAACTTAAAATGTAAACCGCCAGGTCTCATTCTGATTTCCTAATGTTCAAGAGAGATACTGAATTTACACTTCATGATTCTCAAATGCTGGGGTTGATTTAAGACTCTTGTCCTAAAATGTATTGCTATGCCTTGATTGTTCATAATGAATGTCATTGTGATGATCCAACAACCAATGCAAGTAGTCATAGAAACAAGGGGGCACAATCTGAGGTTAGTTGGGGGAAAAGATCAGAAGCAACGTGAGGAAATATTATTTGACTGAAAGAGTAGTACTGTAGATGCTTGGAACAAACTTCCAGCGGCTGTGGTTGGTAAATCCACAGTAACTGAATCTAAACATGCCTGGGATAAACATATATCCATCCTAAGATAAAATACAGGAAATAGTTTAAGGGCAGACTAGATGGACCACAAAGTCTTTTTCTGCCGTCAATCTTCTATGTAATATGTAGCCCCTGGATTTCTTAGTGGCCTCCCATCCAAATGTCGTTTACAACTGACCCTACTTAGAAACATAGAAGATTGATGGCAGAAAAAGACCTCATGGTCCATCTAGTTTGCCCTGATTCTATTTCTTGTATTTTATCATAGGGTGGATATATGTTTATCCCAGGCATGTTTAAATTCAGTTACTGTGGATTTGCCAACCACGTCTTGGAAGTTTGTTCCAAGCATCTACTTCAGTAACATATTTTCTCACGTTACTTCTAGTCTTTCCCCCAACTAACCTCAGATTGGTATCCCCTTGTTCTTGTGTTCACTTTCCTATTAAAAATACTTCTTCTGAACCTTATTTAACCTTTTCACATATTTAAATGTTTCAATCATGTCCTCTCTTTCCCTTCTGTCCTCCAGACTATACAGATTGAGTTCATTAAGTCTTTCCTGATAAGTTTTACGCTTAAGACCTTCCACCGTTTTTGTAGCCCATCTTTGGACCCGTTCAATTTTGTCAATATCTTTTTGTAGGTGAGGTCTCCAGAACTGAACACAGTACTCCAAATGTGGTCTCACCAGCACTCTATACAGTGGGATCACAATCCCCCTCTTCCTGCTTGTTATATTTATTTTATTTATTTATTTATTAGATTTGTATGCCTCAGGGTAGCTCACAACAACAATAAAACAATTCAAGACAAATCCAATAATTTAAAAACATTTTTTTAAAAACCCGTTATTAAAGCAGACATACACACAAACATACCATACATGAATTGTATAGGCCCGGGGGAGATGTCTCAATTTCCCCATGCCTGATGGCAGAGGTGGGTTTTAAGGAGTTTACGAAAGGCAAGAAGGGTGGGGGCAGTTCTAATCTCAGGGGGGAACTGGTTCCAGAGGGTTGGGGCCACCACAGAGAAGGCTCTTCTTCCCCTGGGACCCGCCAAACGACATTGTTTAGTCGACAGGACCTTAGCTTTCAAGCCAAGCACTAACCACTCTTTTCCTGAAATTTTGAAAACGTGCTTTTTCCACCTAACAATGGTCTGGGGAAGACTCAGCTGGCATGCAGGATGGTGGACGGGTGGCATCCATTTGCCGAGCAGCCTCAATGCCAATTCCTCAGTTGCGCAAGGGCCCGCCATGAACATTAATTAAGTCAATCTGGCAGGACCACAGCTTCTTCTTCGCTCCTTCCGCGCACGCATGGCAGAAATGGCTTTCATTCATTTGAGGTGACCGTGAGACGAGGATTACACTGAAATAAATAAAAGTATTTGAAATATGGCCTGTCTCGTGAGGCCTGCTTGCTTATTGAGATCACTTGCCACAGAATGGCTTTGGAATCTATGGAGGTGTGGGATACGTTAACCCCTTTAATGCCGGCTTAAGCGGGAGCACCAAATGATGTCACGCTAACCAGCTTCCATGCGTTGCTTCTGAAATTTCCTGGTAGTTCTGTTCATATTGGCAGGCACTCCCAATTTAACACTCAACAGAAAAAAACAGTCTCTACTCCAAGACTGAGTTTTTAAAACTGAGCTCAGGGGGGCTACAGGGGGGCGGTGCCTAAATAATTATTCAAATTAATAACTCAGCCTCTGCCAATAAGATTGCAGAATTACCCATGTTGGACTCTCCTTCCAAGTGCAGTGGAGAACCACACATCTTAAGGTTGCCAAGTTTGATAAACAATGTTCTAAGACAGTGATGGAGAACCTTTTCTTCCCTCGGGTGCCGTAAGAGCATCCGCGTGTTATTGTGTATGCGTGAATGCCCACACCCATAGTTCAATGCCGGGGGGATGGCAAAAACAGCTTCCCCCAACTCCTGGAGGCCTCTGGAAGCCGGAAACGGCCTGTTTCCCAACTTCTGGTGGGCCCAGTAGGCTCATGTTTCGTCTTCCCCAGGCTCCAAAGGCTTCCCTCGAGATGGAGGAGGATAAAAACGGCTTCCCCCATCCCGCCCCTGGATACTCTCCGGAAGCCAAAAACGCCCTCCCGGAGCCTCTGCGAGCCAAAAATCAGCTGGCTGGCACACACATGCCCGTTGGAGCTAAGCTAGGGCAACCGCTCATGTGCCAGCACCCATGCCATGGGTTTGCCATTACTGTGCTAGGATGACAGCGCCTCCTTTACAGATAATTTTCAACTTACAACAACCTGCTTAGTGACTGTTGAAAGTTACAACAGCATTGAAAAAAGCAACTTAAAACTAGTCTTTGTACTGAATTCCACCCGGAGGAAAAAAAAAAAAGAATATGGAAGTTAAAACAGGCATCACCTTGACTCATCTGACTTCGATTTCTCTTGTTATTCTGTTTTAAACTTAAATGGGAGGGGCACCCCCCCAAAATGAGGTTTTGTGGGAGATGGTAGATATTACCACCACATGCTGTAATTTGTGGGTTTCGGTTGCTGAAATGTGTCAAACAGATGTACAAGTGATCAGAAATACTGGCGTGCTGATTGGAAAATGTGTTGTCCTGGCCGCAAAAACTGATGTTTGGGGGAAATATATTTTTGTCCCTGCCCTTCTTTTCGCCACAAATTAACCCAAAAAGCCAGAAAAGGGGAGAGGCTCCCTCCCCTCGCTCTGTATTGAAATTTTGCTAAAGGGAAAAGTTTTTTGGTGTCAACAGTGAATTGCATCCTGCCTTTAAAAATAAAAAAATCCCTAGAAGAGTTCATTTTTCAATCTTTGCGTATATAAAAACTCCAAATATTTGTTTTGGTGGGATACAAAGAAAAAGAGATAATTTTATTGTTATATTATTTTAAACATTATTAGTTAAATTGTAGTAGATGATGATTATTCACAATATAAATGTGAACTCCTTTTTTCTTCTACCTTTATTATTTCGTCTTTTTTCTTTCCTTTTTTTTCTTTTATTTTAGCTCAATTTAAGTTAGAATTTTAATTTTTTTTACATATGTTGCTAAATACTGTAGATGTGTTTCTATGTACCATTTTATAATTGATTATTTTTAAGTATTTTATAGACTGTGTTAAACAAGGACAAGATTTTTTCTTTTCACTTTTTTTTCCCGTTTAAATATAAAGATGACTTCTACTCTGAGCGGAGCGACTGTAGCTCCACTAAGTGTTGCATGCTATGTATGTCACGTTTGTCTATGCAATTTAATAAAAATATTTTTAAAAAACCCAAAACTCCAAATATTTGCAGGTATAGCCGCAGAATACCTGGCAGGCGGAAGTTGGGAAACATTTGACAAAATACCGAATTGTTTCCTTCAACAATCTTTGCAACCTATCTTTCAAATGTTATGTTTTTCCCTTTTCAAAAAGAGGAGGAACGTAAAGAAGGAAAAGAAATTAAAAACAAAACAAAACAGTACACTGAGCAAATGCTTTGAGAATGTAATTCCAAGAAATTCAGAAAGGGCAACCTGTTCTGTGGCATCATCCTCTGAGCGGCTTTGCAATTTTAATAAAACAGTATTTGATTTCTTTATTTGCAAAGGGTCTTGGCATTATGAATCCTCCGATTCATCAGGAAAATATCATTAAGAAACAGAACTGTGTGGAGAAGCTTTAAAACCCAATCAGCACCAGGTTTCATAACCGTGCCTGCAAGAATCTTATTAAATCTTAAGGTATTTAATATTTCTTCACCGCACAATTTAACTAGGTCAGAATTAACAGAATTTGCACCACCAGCTCAATGTAGTCACTAGTTCTGTTGGGTTTTCTTTCTTGGCTGTTTTGAACCCTTGCCAATTATCTTCAAATTCAGAGCTTGGTGCAAACCAGAAAAGTGTTAGTTTCCCATTAAGCTCATGATGTGAAATGAACGCTGCCATGTTTTGGAATAATTAGGGTTTAATTGATCATAATTACTGGGCGCACAATTTTCCGGAACTCTAGCGTGTGTGATGCCAAGTGGTCGCTATAGTAGTATTCAAAGTGCATTTACATACTGTATTTAAGAACATAAGAAGAGGCCTGCTGAATCAGAGCAAAGGCCATCGAGTCCAGCATTCTGTGTCACACAGTGACCCACCAATTGTCCATGGGGACCTTGAGCAGAAGGAGAAGGCAAGACCCTCCCTTTCCCTTGACCCCCAACAAATGGGGCCCAAGGGAACCCTGCCTGGCTCAACCAACATAGAGGCGGCACTTGGACATCCCTTTCAATAACCACCGATACACTTGGCATCCATGAATCTGTCTAATCCTGCCTTGAAGCTATCCAGGCTGACAGCTGTCATGACCTCTTCTGGAAGTGAATTCCATCAACCAACGACCCTCTGGGTGAAGAAATATTTCCCTTGATTTATCCTCACTTTCTTACCCTAGGGAGTGGCTATCTCGTCCTAGTATTGCGTGATAGGGAAAAGAATTTTTCTCTATCCAGCTTTTCTATCCCATGCATGATTTTATACACTTCGATCAAGTCACCCCTTATACTCCGAAAAAGTACACTCCGTACTATACTATAAGTATACTCTTATACATTGAAAAAGTCATTTTTCAGAATATAAGACGCACCTTAGTTTTTGGGTAGCAAAATAGGGAAAAGATTCTGCCTACCAGGTATTCATCTGGCTGGCGTCCTTAGCCAGCACATTATTTTATCCCATGGTTTGGGCTTTAAAAAACTTTATTCGGAGAGAGTAACAATGAAGGAGCTTGCAAGCCAGTAAAAGCTGGGAACATCGTTAGCATCTGGTTAGGGCTGGAAAGAAACTTACTCAGAGCAAGTTAGAGCAATGAAAAAAACCCCGCAAAGACTTAGGGCTTGGAAAACATTGTTTGTAGAGAGAAACAATGAAAGAGCCTGCAAGGTAAGAACTGGGAAGATCGTTAGCAGCTAGTTAGGGCTGGAAATAAACCTACATTCAGAGTATAATATCTCTGGGACTGGCTTCTGCCGCACGAATCCCAGCGACCAGTTAGGTCCCACAGTTGGCCTTCTCCGGGCCCCGTCGACTAAACAATGTCGTTTGGCGGGACCCAGGGGAAGAGCCTTCTCTGTGGCGGCCCCAACCCTCTGGAACCAACTCCCCCCGGAGATCAGAATTCCCCCCCCCAAAAAAAACCTGGCTGCTTACCTATTATGGCTTAGCAATACATTGCACCCAACCCATTCCTGCTTGTTCCACAAACCAGGATTGAAAAGTCTGCCTTAGCATTAGGTATGGATTTAACTACATCTAATTCCCTATCTACCACTCATTCTGCTGATGAACAATTAAAAACCGTGAGAAATTAAATTAAATTTATATTTAAAAATTACAGAAAGAACACCTAATAATAACCTGGATGCAATACAGCCAATATATTAAAGAGATGTTTCAGAATTCAGTATCGTACAGAGAGCCGATGCCCATAAGCCTAGAGAAAAACGTTTAAATTCTCCCAGTTAAAAAAGAATTTGGAAGAACAGAGCTAGGAAAAGCTTTGGGAATTTATTTATTTAGAGCCAATAATATCAGCATGGAAGTATCCAAATGGAGGAGCTTCATATGTTATTCCTGGCCACCAAATCAATTTTCACCCTCAGTGGGAGGGTGTGGAATTGCTGTCAAGGCAGGCACTGAATAAACATTACTTTGCAGAAAAATACCAAAAAGAAAGAAAAAAGAAAAACGAAGCCCATAATTCTTTCCTTCCTTCTTCATTATCTTAGAATTACACATTTTAAAATGTCAGGGACAACATGGTGACTCCTTCAGTAAGCAATATACATGTTGTCCTTAAGTTATGACTGTTCCCTTAGCAACTGCCTGAAGTTACGACAGACCCAAAACGGGGGCTAACAACCCAGTTTGAAGTTCCCCTGTGTTCACAGGATGGCTTGTTCAGTGCTTGGCAACTGGCTCACATTGACAGCCATTTCCAACATTCCCAAAGTCAAGTGACCACAATTCATGGTTTGCTAAAAAACCTGTTTCTAGCAAAATAAACAAACATTCCAACAATGAATTCTTTGTGTTCACTATAACAGTGGCATTTGCTTTATGACTTCTGTAAAAAACGTTGCAAAATGAAGCACTTCACCCAATGACTGGTACAGTGGTACCTCTACCTAAGAACGCCTCTACTTTACAAACTTTTCTAGATAAGGACCGGGTGTTCGAGATTTTTTTTGCCTCTTCTCAAAAAACATTTTTCACTTACAAACCCGAGCCTCCGAAACTATAACCGGAAAAGGCAGGGAGAAGCCTCCATGGGGCCTCTCTAGGAATCTCCTGGGAGGAAACAGTGCCAGAAAAGGCAGAGAGAAGCCTCCGTGGAGCCTCTCTAGGAATATCCTGGGAGGAAAGAGGGCCGGAAAAGGTGGGGAGAAGCCTGTGAGGCCTTTCTAGGAATCTCCTGGGAGGAAACAGGGTCAGAAAAGGCAGGGAGAAACCTCCGTGGAGCCTCTCTAGGAATCTCCTGGGAGGAAACAGGGCCTCCATCCTCCCTGTGCTTTCCCCAGTCGTGTGCATTATTTGCTTTTACATGGATATCTATGGGAAAAATTTGCTTCTTCTTACAAACCTTTCTACTTAAGAATCTGGTCATGGAACTAATTAAGTTCGTAAGTAGACGTACCACTGTATAATGATTATTATGGCTTACGGCTGCAACTGTAGGCTTGATTACAGTCATAAGCTGAGGACTACCTAAAACATGTATGAAAACCAGGCACAACATTTCCAGTTCGAAATATCTACTAGTTAATTTTCACCCCAGGACTTGGCATCTTTCCAGATGTGTTAGGAGCATTGTTTCCAGATTGCCACATCACTGGGAAGATTAAAAATGATGATCACGTGATCCCTGTCATAAATACATGTCAGTTGCCAAGGCCCTGAACTTTACGGACCCTGGGGGATGCTACAAAATTTAAGTGTGAAAAACAAGCAACAGTCATTTTCTGAGTGTCGCTGCAACTTTGAGTGGTCACTGAATGACTGCTTGCAAGGATTAGTAGATGTGTAGCTTCTACACATATTTTTCCTAAAAAAAACCCAAAAACCAACCCCACATGAATGTGGATTCAATCAAAATATACTTTGGGGCTCAACCATCTGTTTCGGTTTGACTTGTAGATATGAGGTGCATGGAATCTACCCATCGATCACCCTTGTGGTCATTTCATCCCAACTGATTCACTGCTTTGTGGAAGCAAGATGCAAACCAGAGAATGAGGTTCCAATAATTGATACAGATTGGGATTCATTCACAAATTGTATGCTTAAATGGACCAGGGTTTCAACCACAATGAGAGATTAACTCTTGTAAGCAGCAGCAGTTATTATATAGGATTACAGTTCATAACAAATCTGGATGTTATTATGGGGTCTACTGGTAGCATTTCCTTCTAGAAACATGGTACATGTGTTTGCAATTCTCATTTTCTCTCTCCCCCAAGCCTCTCTCCTTCTCTATTCCTCTCCCCCTTTCCCTCCATCTTCCTTTCGCCCTCTCTTCCTCCCTCTCCCCTCTCTTCCTCCCTCTCTTCCTTTCCCTTTCTCCTCTTCCTCTCCCTCCCTCTTCCTTTCTCCCTCTTCCTCTCTTCCCCTCTCCCTCTCTTGCTCTCCATCTCTCTTCCTCTCCCTCCCTTCCCTCTCTCCCTCCCCCACTCCTTCCTCTCCCACTCTCCCTCCCTCTCTTCCTCCTCTTCCTCTGTCTCCCCTCCCTCTCTTCCACTCCCTCCCTCCCTCTTCCTCTCTCTCTCGCCATAAAAAGGAGAAGCCCCTGGAATTGATACTTGGTCATAGTTTGAAATAAGCCAGTTATACACTCATGTTAGGGTTGTCTGGAATGGCATGCTGTTAAATCCTCGACTCATTCATTTAGTGACCATTTAAAATCAAAGTGGCACTGCAAAAATTGACTTATGACCTTTTTTCACACTGCAGCACCCCCCCCTTCCATGGTCACGTGATCAAAATTCAGATGCTTGGCAACTGGCATGTATTTACGACGGTTGCAGATTTACTTGACAGCCCTGTTACTGACTTAACCACTGCAATGATTCGCTTAACGACCGTGGTGAGAAAGGTTGTAAAAAGGGGCAAAACTCAGTTAACAATTGTCTCGCTTAGTAAAGGAAATTTTGGGCTCAATTACGACCATAAACCGAGGACTACCTGTATGTGTTTTATTATTGTGGCTTTAAGCCACCGAGAATTATAATGTATAATGTGGGTGGCCCTATCAATGCTTTGAATAAATAACCCCCTTATGCTTCATTTGCAAAGTTGGGGGGAAACATAAAAAGGAACATTACAAAAAACTGAATGCAGCACTACAGAAGAGCAGTGCGTAGGTGCCTAAGGATAAGCACAAGTAAACTTTACTCTCACCATCACAATAGGATCAACTGATCCAATTTTAAAGGAGAATAAGTGATTCATATTGCAATGTGGGCTGGAACACCGCATAAGTGTTCGGTGCCTCTTAAAGCAGCCGTGTCCTTCCTTAAGTTCACAGGCCTCCGGAGGTGGGAGAGAGAAATTTCATCACGGTGGTATTTGCACGCATGTGAGTGCTCCATATTTTCTTTTTCAATTCCAGTTCCTTGCACAGTCCTAATGAACTGGTTGCAAACGTGGTGGGTTCTCACAGTAGCCCCTAAACCGGGTGTCCCCAAACTTAGCAACTTTAAGACTAGTGGACTTTAACTCCCAGAATTCTCCAGCCAGCATAGCTGGCTGGAGAATTCTGGGAGTTGAAGTCCACAAGTCTTAAAGTTGCCAAGTTTGAAGACGCCTTCCCTAAACCCTCAACCCCATCCTCTTAAGTCAGCTTGCAATTTTCCAAGTTCTGGTTGAGATTCCACATTGTATTTTGACATTTAAACAGATGAGATTTGTCCATAACTAATTTTTTTTATTGACAGTCATGGCTTCCTTGTCACTAAATAAGAGAGTTTATGTTTTTCCCCCAACAAGTTGCAGCTGTCGCTAAGCATTTTCACTCCGGCATTTATTCTGTACCTATCAATATGTTAAGATAGAAGCATTCCTCGGCCAACCAACAGATATAAACAAACTGGGCAATTTTTAAATGCAATATTAAAGTCATGCTGCCATATTTTCTAACGTTTCTTAAGCCCGCGCCAGTTCATGAAACAAGATGTGGCTTGTTTCATGAAATAAACTACAATAAAATCACTGGATTATTACAGTTACTTTTCTCAGTAACGTTCATGGTTAGATCCAAACCCTAGATTCTTGGGTCATAGGATCACAGCCGCCTTTGTGTTTGTATATGTTTGAGAATTTAAAAAGACACAATTCACCTCTGAAGGATTTAGCTGCATTCCTGGTTTATATAAAAAAATAATAATTGCAGGTAGTCCTTAACTTGTAACTGACTGGAAATCCAGGCTTAAGCCATTATGGTTATAAGCAGAGTATAGCTGGAAGTAAATTTTGCAGCCTGTTTTACAATACAGTGGTACCTCGGTACTCGACCACAGTTCGTTCCAGAACTGTGGTCGAGAACCGATTTGGTCGAGTACCGAATTTATTTATCCCATAGGAAATAATGGAAATGGATTTAATTTGTTCCCAGCCCCTGTTAACTCCCTGGGAACCAATTAAATCTATTTTCTTTATTTCCAATGGGATAAATAAATTTGCTACTCCAAGCTGCAGGAAGGGTGGGGGCTGCTGCAATCCCAGCAGCTTCAGGGGGCTCCTTTCCTCATTGCTTCCTCTTATTACCTGTAAGCAGGTGCAAAAACTTTCTCCTTCCCGGCGGCGGCAACGGTGGCAGCAACTGCTGAGATGGCTCCAGCGGCTTCCCTTCATCACGTGACGTTCCCGGCGCTGTTCGAAGGGAAGCCGCCGCCATTGCTGCCGCCTGGAAGGAGAAAGTTTTTGCAGCTGCTTACAGGTAATAAGAGGAAGCAATGAGGAAAGGAGCCCCCCGAAGCAGCCGGGATTGCAGCAGCCCCCGGCGGTAACATTTCGGATAATGAACAAAATTTTCTCTGGCTGTTCGGTATCCAAATTTTTGTTCAGATACCGAAGCAAAGTTTTGCCGAAAATTTTGTTCGTTATCCGAAATGTACGAGAACCAAAGCGTTCGAGTACCGAGGTACCACTGTACTTTTACAGATCGTGCAGAATGCAGCTGCGAGAGCAATCATGGGCTTCCCAAGGTATGCCCATATTACACCAACACTCCGCAGTCTGCATTGGTTGCCGATCAATTTCCGATCACAATTCACAGTGTTGGCTATGACCTATAAAGCCCTTCATGGCATCGGACCAGAATATCTCCGGGACCGCCTTCTGCCGCACGAATCCCAGTGACCAGTTAGGTCCCACAGAGTGGGTCTTCTCCGGGTCCCGTCAACTAAACAATGTCATCTGGTGGGACCAAGGGGAAGAGCCTTCTCTGTGGCGGCCCCGACTCTCTGGAACCAACTCCCCCCAGATATCAGAGTTGCCCCCACCCTCCTTGCCTTTCGCAAGCTCCTTAAAACCCACCTCTGTCGTCAGGCATGGGGGAATTGAAATTTTCCCTTCCCACTAGGCTTATAGAATTTATAGATGGTATATTTGTATGTATGATTGTTTTTTAAAAATTGGGGGTTTTTTAGATTATTTTTAATATTAGATTTGTTTACATTGTCTTTTTATATTGTTGTTAGTCGCCCCGAATCTTCGGAGAGGGGCGGCATATAAATCTAATAAATAAATAAATAAATAAATAAATAAACTCATTAAGTGAATTAACAGAGAGTTGGAAGGGACCTTGTAGGTCATCTAGTCTGCCCGCCCTCCTCAAGCAGGAGTCCCTACACCATTTCTGACAAATGTCAGTCCAACTTCCCCTTGAAAGTCTCTATTGTTGGAGCTCTCACAACCTCTGAAGGCAAGCTGAACAGAGTGGTTGTTAAGAAAAATGCAGCAACTACTAAGGAAGCATTAGCGTTGTTAAGCAAAACCACTGGTTTAAATGAGTTGTGGCTGTTGTTATACAGAAACCTTGAGAAATGACTGTGGGACATCACAACTGGTCACAAAACCGACTTACCCAAAATCCAGTCGTGGAGCAGCCAGGAGTGTTATACAGATGTGTGGAGGATCATAAAACAGCAGTTGTAAACTAAAGGCTACCGGTGGAAGGACTTTTAAGGGAAAATTCGAAGAGCACGTGCAATACAATACAATCTCCCACAGCTTCCTTCCACTAGAGAGCCAAGAGAGGCAAGAATGAGGAATTTACACTAGAAACATAGAAGACTGACGGCAGAAAAAGACCTCCTGGTCCATCTAGTCTGCCCTTATACTATTTCCTGTATTTTATCTTACAATGGATATATGTTTATCCCAGGCATGTTTAAATTCAGTTACTGTGGATTTACCAACCACGTCTGCTGGAAGTTTGTTCCAAGGATCTACTACTCTTTCAGTGAAATAATATTTTCTCATGTTGCCTTTGATCATTCCCCCAACTAACTTCAGATTGTGTCCCCTTGTTCTTGTGTTCACTTTCCTATTAAAAACACTTCCCTCCTGAACCTTATTTAACCCTTTAACATATTTAAATGTTTCGATCATGTCCCCCCTTTTCCTTCTGTCCTCCAGACTATACAGATTGAGTTCATTAAGTCTTTCCTGATACGTTTTATGCTTAAGACCTTCCACCATTCTTGTAGCCCGTCTTTGGACCCATTCAATTTTGTCAATATCTTTTTGTAGGTGAGGTCTCCAGTACTGAACACAGGATTCCCAATGTGGTCTCACAAGCACTCTATATAGCGGGATCATAATCTCCCTCTTCCTGCTTGTTATACCTCTAGCTATGCAGCCAAGCATTCTACTTGCTTTTCCTACCGCCCGACTGCACTGTTCACCCATTTTGAGACTGTCAGTAATCACTACCCCTACATCCTTCTCTTCTGAAGTTTTTGCTAACACAGAAGTGCCACTAGATTGACAATGTACATTCTAATAAAATCCCTCGCCTTACACTAACGGAAGGCAAAACATATTTTAATTCAATTGATCCCCACTTTATTTTGGCTTCTTAATTCCCCCTTGTTGTGCAAACCACGATTGGCCATGGCCAGATATTAAAACATAGCTTTAAATACAAAAAACAGATAGAGTCTCCCATTTCTTTGCAACAGTGCCAAGCCAGCAACCTACGTAAAATAATGAATGTTATCTTTGCACCGGAGTTCCCATTTATCAATGCAATCTGAAACTCTGTCCTTCAGTTTAATTTTTCCAATTCTTTCAGAACTGTTTGTTTTGTTCAGGGACACAGCTGTGACAGCTGATGGAAAGAGGAGGGACCTCTCCAGCTCAATGCCATGCCTGTCATCCCAGCTTATTCAGAATTACAGGGAGTCCTTGACTTTAATGTCCAGTGGCAATCAAACTGGGACCAGGATTTCCACTGGCCGTTAAATAGGTCATGCTGGATTTTATGACCTTCTTTGTCATTACTGTCCTTAAGCAAACCACAGTTATTAACTGAATGTGGTTGTCGGAAGCTGGCTCCGAAGATTGTAACCCGGGACTCACATGAATCCAGGATCTGCAATCCATCATAGTTTGGTTGCCAAGCACCTGAATTTTGAGCACGTAACCATGGCAATAGCTTTGATAATCATAAGTGCGAGGACTGGTTCTAGATCACTCCTCCCCCCCCAGTCCCGTTTTAACGTCAAGTAGTTGTGAAATAAATAGCTGTAAGCTATAGTGAGCAATAAATTTTTAAATCAGAGAAAGTTCTTTTAAACAAAAAACATCCAACTTTGGCCACTTTAAAACTTGGACTTCCAAGTTCTAGAATAGTTTGCTGGGGAATTCTGGGAGATTTAGTTTTAGTCCAGAAGTTTTAAAAGATTGGAAATCCCTGTCCTAAACCTCAGCCATCACACCAATTTTGTTTTTTCTGAGTTCTAAATTCAGTGTTGCGTTTCTCTTTAGTAAACAGGTTTAGGAGGACTATTCATTGGGCATAAAGTTCCTTTAAAGTAAGTACCACAATGGTGAAAGAGTCCTGGTATTTTTTTGAATTGGCACAATCTATATCTTAACCATAGATTTTTGTTAACAGACAAAACAGCTCAAAAGAGTTTTGTGTTTTTAAAGACCCAGCCACCATTAACTTTGGCACAGCAGCTCGTTGAGTTTAATTAGCGAGCTAATGAAAGTGGGAAAAGGATAAATGAAGGGAGGCTTCATTTATCAAGTGCTTGGAAGTGCTGGGAAAGGGCTTGAAATACAGTGGGTTGCTTTTTGTGAGAAAGCAAGGTGAACTTTTGTTGTTTCCCACCAGGAACTGCCCTTCCTACAAGGCAGATATCTGTTCACAATTGAAGAGTTGAGTTACGGGATAATTGGCAAACAAAAGCATAGAGAAGGACCCAGCCATCAGCAAGTGTGTGTATACTCAAATAGATAAGCAAAGTACCCAACCATATTTTGTTTTCTTTGCAGGAATGCCATCTCTTTTAGGAAGCAGACTGATGGCTCTTTTTTTTTTTGGGGGGGGGGGGGGAGATAACCAGCAGTGACAGTCTGCTAGTTACTTATTCAGGTTATTAGTATCACGGGCTATACATATGCAATACACAAGACATGCACAGGTAGAGACATCATGCATAGACAAACACAAGGCTTCAACACTTCAGCTTTCTAGCTAAGCAATTCTAGGCAGCTATTATAGGAATTTAAGCTTCCTTAAAACTACCTTTTAAAAGGCAGCTGAGGTTAACTATTTACCTGTCCCTAAGGACAGCCTCACTATTCTCATCCTTATTTAAATTTTCAGAATTACATATTTTTTTTAAAAGAAAGCCAGCGAAAGCCCCATACATGCGTTTGTCTCTGAAAGGCAACTTTTTAATTGCATTCCAGCACGGATATAATAATATAAGCAGGGTTCCAACATTTAGAGGGAAAAAACAACACCAGTTTTGTTTTAAGAGAGCAATAGGAAGGACAAATAAGCAGGTTTTTTTCTGCTCAAGTAAGCAAGCAAGCCCAGCGGATTTTAAAAAGAAATCTTTTTAAAACCAAAAAGAAAAAAAAATCACACAGGAGGGAGATGACCTAAAAATAGCTCCTTCATATAAATCATGTTTCCAAAACGGGGAGCAGTTGGCGACTGCAGGCATGCAGAATTTTGATACCGCAAGCCGACAGGCACATATCTAATATTGTTGCTCCAACCTATCCTGGTCTTTCCAGAAATCTCTAGATGGTACCAATGGGCTTTCCACACCAGCAGGATTCCTCCCCCCCACCAGTTCAATTCAAGCAATGTCCTGGGTGTTTGGACCCACTAAGCACGCATTTGCAAAACACGCTTTTTTGTGTGTGTGCGTGCGTGTGCAAACATTGCAGCTGCATTAAAATGGGGAGGGGGGGGAGCGGAGTGAAAAAGGAAAATGGAGCGAGGGAGCTTTGTTTACAGCACCGGGGCCCGGCGAGGAGGCAGTGACAGCGAATGTATAATGGGTACTACGCTGAACAAAGGAAACGCAGCGAAGCAGCCACTTCGCCGGCTTTAACCCCTGCCGGGATTCCGAGGCCGCTCGGAAAAAAGAATCTGCAGGAGCCGGCGGACATTGAAGCGGAGGGAGGAAACGGTTAAAGGGAGACGGGGTGGGTTACTTAACTGTGCCTAGCGTGGCACTGAAGAGCCACGGAGGAACGAGGGGGTTCCCCTCCTCCATGAGTGCCTTGGGGAGGGAGGCAATGCCCGGGTGGAAGGAGCATCCTGAGGCCTTGTTCCCAAGAGAGGAGCATCCCATGGTACAACACCCCCCCCCCCGGTAAAAGGGGTTGGGGGAGAAACCACCCCCCTCCAAGGAAACCGAGCAGGCTTTGCGGAAAGATGCTCGCGCAGAAAACGAGCTGGGCGAAGGGCAGCGTGGGACAAGTGATGCCCCA
Organism: Erythrolamprus reginae; assembly: GCF_031021105.1. Classification (NCBI taxonomy): domain Eukaryota; kingdom Metazoa; phylum Chordata; class Lepidosauria; order Squamata; family Dipsadidae; genus Erythrolamprus; species Erythrolamprus reginae. Next base: position 8,426,868 of record NC_091963.1, read on the forward strand.
AACCGAAGCGAGCTCAGGACCACGCACCCTCGCCAAATAGAAGGACCAATTTTTCCTCCCTTCCCCATAAGACTTGAGAAGGTTCCCTGCGGGGTTGGGGTGCGGGGGGGGGTTATGCAGCCGTGCGAATGCTCGAAGGGTCCACAAGCCCCATCGTCCCCCTCCCCTCCCCGGACAGTGACGTCAGCGCTCCCTGTTGTTGTTATCCCGCGGCCACGAGATCGGCGTTGTTGCGCGCGCCGCGGGTCTTTTTTATTTATTTTTTTTCCGGCCAAGTCGGCGGCGGCTACCAATGTTTCAACCTCCCCCCCCCCCACCTCCCCGAAGGGTGATACCTCCTCTTCCCTCCCCCCCTTCCGCGGACCCCTCCCCCAGCTCCTAAAGTCATCCAAACAAGGAGTGGGGGGTGGGTAGAGGGAAGGGAAGAACGCATAACAAAAGCTGGGCTGGCGAGACCCTGCGCGCCCCCTTCTACCATCACCACCACCCCTTACGCGCCAATGCTCGCCCGCCCGGCGCTGGTGGAAGGTTTGCCGAGCAAAAAGGAAAGGAAGGCGCAACACGCCGCTTCCCGCCCCGCCATCATCACCTCCTCCTTCTCTTCTTCAAAGCTGGGGCGGGAGGAGTGGGGGGGGGGAAGCAGATTTGCAGCGGGATCAGTGCGATGGGACAATAAAGGCGACATTTCCATAACAAGAGGGGGGGGAAGAGTGGCAGCAAAGTTGCAACCCGGGGATGAAAGACAATCCCCCCCCCTTTTTTTTTTTTTTGCATGGTCCCCATGCACGCGCAACTCCCCCCTCCCCCCCGCGCTCCTTTCTTTAGAAATCGGGATCGGGGATGAAATACCAAAATAGTGAAAACAGAGACATGGCCCAGGTAGGCATACATGTAAAGCAATCTGAAACCTCCCCTCCCGATCCACACAGTCGAGCTTCGTTTGGGAAAAGGGAAAAAAATTGGGGGGGGGGTTGTTGGGAAGCCTTCCATGCATAGCAGCACGGAATAAAATTCCGTCGGGTTAAGTTGCTTTTGGAGCAGGGCCTTGCCAAACCCCGGCCGACACCCTCACCCGCTTGTTTACATTTGCAACTTCTCGGCTAACGTGCTTCCTTCCCTACCCCCCCCCCTCCAACCTCTAAGAATACCCGGCTCCGACTCAGGGCGAAAGTTGAAAGATTGCTCCAGGGAGGAAAAAAAAGAGTCACCGGGGCCCTCTCCCTCCCTTTCCCCAGCGCCGGGCCAGCAAACGTTTGCAAACTGGTTTGAAAATAGCGCTCCGATCCGTACAGCCGCCACCGGGTAGTTGCCGCCAATAAAAACGCGTCGGATCGCCACAAGACCTGGCTTTCAAAAAGAACCGCTTTTTCAAAAGACGCAAAAATCGTTCCCCGCAGCCAGCTGGGTAAAGGGAGCCCGGCGGTGCGTCTCGAACGCCCGCAGGATTTCGGGTGGCCGTTTTCACACACACACACCAGCCGGGCGTTTTATATTTTGGGGGGGGGGGGGGGTGCGAGGGAGGAAGTGATGGAGGAACCGCGAGCATAAAGGAATCCCCGGGGAATTTGTAAGGGAGGAGGGGAGAGATCTGGTTTGCAAGCTCCTGCATTTACCGCGCGCGCCCCGTTGTTCCAAGCGAAGCATCGCCTGGCGAGAGAGCCGGTAGCAAAAACCCCCCCGAGGCCTCGCGCGCCCGGCTCCTGTGCTGGAGGGAAAATGAGGTTCTCCATCGCCAGGGCGAAAACCCGGAGCACGCGAGGCGAAGGGAAAGCTGAGCCGCGCTCTCCTTTCCTTCCAGGCTCCCGGCTCAAGCTTTGTCTCCCCCAACACATGCCTCGCACGGGAAGCAGCCTCGCCGTGCGCTCTTCTTCGAAGCGCACCGGCCTTTCCAACGGACGTCCCGCTCCCCTCCCTCCCGTGGTTTCAATCCGCGATCAAAACACGCGGCAACCAGAAGCCACGGTTGCCCCCAGCGGCTCCTGCAGCGCCAAAGTGCGCTTGTTTTTGTTCCGTTCCTTCCCCCAGTTAACCAACCTCGCCCCGTTAAACACTTTGGGGCATTTCCCCGATTTGGGTGTTTGCAGGATGCCGCTGGGAATCACTATTATTGCCATTAGTTATTGTGAATAATAGGATTATTTTAAGGCCCTGCTCGCACATCCCCTTTTTGGCTTTTATTAACAAAGGAGGAGGTGCCCTTGGCAAACTTTTTCCCCATACTTACGTGTGCAAATGCTTCCCAAAAGGAAGACGAAAGTTAACCACGAAATATTCATTGTCCCTTTTTTTTCCTCCCCGTCTCTTCTTCCTTCTGGTCTTGCTGGTGCGAGGGAAGGTATCGGCGGGGGAGAAATGAACGGGCGACGTGGGGGAAGACTTTAAAAAAACACCACTGGTTCGGTCCTTTTCGATAACAATGAGAGGGGAGGATTAAAATCCTCCCCGGCTCTCTTGGGGAAAAGCAGAATTAAAAGTCCTGCAACAGGAGAGAGCCGGGAAGATGTGTCGGGGCGGCTTTAAAAAATCCTCAAGACAGGTGGATCGCGAGCTGCCCGCTTTTCCCGGCGCAAGGCTGCCGCTCCGATTCGCAGGGATGGGTTGATCCGAAGAGGATCCGCTTCTCCGGATCCGCTGGGTGCCGGCAGGCAGGGAGAGGCAGCGAGCTCTCCGCCGAGCGCCCTTTCCCCAAAGCGTCCCTCTTCTACTTGGTCTTCTTATCCGGCAGCCAAGGCGGCAGGAGGAGGGGGAGGTGGGTGGGCAGGGGAAACGCCGAGGAGGAGGCGGAGGAGAAGGCGCGGCGTGGCCCCCTCACCACAATTGCCCGTCCCCTCCCCCTCCTCCCCCAATTAAATTAAATCTCCCTCGCTCGCTCGCCCGCCCGCCCGCGCGCCTAAGTCCAGAGCGAGGGGCGGCGACAAGCAGCAGAAACAAACTTTGCCTCGGGGACTCCGGGCGTCTCCCAGAGCAGGAACCGCTCATGCAACGGCGGCTGCCAACATCGCTATCAAAGCGGGGCGCGAGTCGCTCCTGCGGCGCCGGTCACGTCCTCCTCCTCCTCTTCCTTCACCGCCGCCGCCGCCGCCGCCTATGCCGTTCGGGCCGGGAGAAGAGGTGGCGGAGGCGCTGCTGCAGGGGACAGACGGTGCGCGATTGGCAGCCCGCCTCTCCGGCATCGCTGGCCGGCTCGGCCGCTCGGGGAACGGGCGAGCAGCGCGCCTGCCGCCACGAGCGGGAGGCGAGACTGAGGCTGCAGTTGCCATGAACAGGCAGGCAAAAGCAGGCAGGGCGCGCGCACGAGCCCGCCCCGCGCGCCTCCTGGAGCCCGCCCCTTTTCCTCTCCCCCCCCTCCACCCCGATTAGGGGAAAGGCGGGGGTGAACGGAGGATGAGGTGTGGTGTTTGGAGGAGAGGCAGGAGCCCGGATGTTCGGTGCAAAAGCGGGGGCCGGGGGAGGAGGGAGGGAGGGCGGGACCGAAGTGGGAGGGGGGGGACGAGTCTCGGCAAATGACTGGGGCGGGCATCTGTCCGTCACAGGGTGCCCGCGAGGACTAGGGCTAAACCTCGGAGGGAGAGGCGGAGGGCAGGTAGTGCGCGCGCGCCTTGTTGGGGGTGCGGGAGGGGTCCGAGAGTTTGGCGTTGGGGGCCTTCGCCTCTGGAAGTGTGAGCTGGGACGGGAGGGCTGCGTCGCCGGCCTCTCTGTGGAGCTTTGCACACGTGTGGTTGCGCGCACACGTGTGTCCCTAGTTGGAGGCCGGCCGCTGTCCATACCAAGCAAACCGCAGGGCGATCCTCTTTCCCCTTCTGCCCGAAAGGAAGGATGAACTCCTGCGAAGTGGAGTGGGATTTTCTGCCCCCATAAAGCACAAGAGTGGGACTCGACTGCTTCCCATGGAGAACCCCTTGGCCCTTGAGCGCCTCTCTCCTGGTCTCCAAAATATCCCCTTTGTAACGCCAGAGGGAGCGAACCCACATTGGAAGGAGAATGCGAGCTAGGAGTTTCTATGGCCGCTAACATCTCTTAGGAGAACTTGGCTACTAATTCCAGCCAGCCAGGATCGCATGAAAGCTATATAAATCTTGGGGGGGAGTGTGGAAATTATAGACCATTATAGGCCAATTGAGCCATTATTAATCTGAATGGTGTGACCTTTAAAAATGCAGGCTTGGGAAGGGGTCCTGAATTCTAGTTAGTGGAAAGCCTTCAATAACTACTTCAACAACACACAAGCACACAACAGATACAAACTTAAAGTAAACCGCTCCAAACTCAGCTGTAGGAAACACGACTTTAGCAACTGAGTAGTTAATGCATGGAACTCACTACCTGGCTGTAGTGTCATCCCCTAACCCCCAAAACTTTACCCTTGGACTATCCACTGTTGACCTCTCCCAGGTCAGTCAGGGGTGTGCATAAGTGCACCACCGTGCCTTCCATCCCCTGTCCTAATGTTTCTTTTATTTTTTACTAGTGGCATGTATATGAATATTATTACAGTGTTCCCTCGGTTTTTGCGGGGGATGCGTTCCGAGACCGCCCGCGAAAGTCGATTTTCCGCGAAGTAGAGATGCGGAAGTAAATACTGTACACTATTTTTGGCTATGAACAGTATCAAAAGCCTTCCCTTAACACTTTAAACCCCTAAACTGCAATTTCTCATTCCCTTAGCAACCATTTAGATTATTACTGACCATGTTTATTTATTAAAGTTTATTTAAAAAAATATTTATTAAAGGTGGACGAAAGTTTGGCGATGACGTATGACGTCATTGGGTGGGAAAAAACGTGGTATAGGGAAATAACCCGCAAAGTATTTTTTAATTAATATTTTTGAAAAACCGTGGTACAGTGGAACCCCGACATACGAGCTGCTCTACTTAAGAGCAACTCGAGATAAGAGCTGGGAGGGGAGAGATATTTTTGTTCTACTTACAAGCCCAAATTCGGGATACAAGCGCCAAGGAGCTGTCTCCTGAAGCCGAACGCTAACTTCCGCGTTCGGCTTCAGGAGACAGCTGCGAAGCGGCGCGCGTGTTTTAAAAGGTTGCAGCCGGCCTGGGGGGCTCGGGGGTGCTTGCAGCCAGCCTGGGGGGCTTGCCAGCACCCCCCCGAGCCCCCCAGGCCGGCTGCAACCTTTTAAAACACGCGCGCGGCTTCGCAGCTGTCTCCTGAAGCTGAACGCGGAAGTTAGCTCTTTTTCTTTCTCTCTTTTACCTTCCCTTCCTCTATTTCTTCTTTTCTTTCTCCTTCCCACCTTCTTCCCTCCCTCCCTCCCTTCACTCATTCCTCTCTTACTCTCCCCTTTCATAAGTTTCCTTGCTTCCTTCCTCTGTTCCTGTCCCTTCCCTCTTTCCTTCCTTCCTTCCCACCCTCCGTCCATTCATTTATCCCATTCCTCTCTTGATCACTTAAAGCCGGTCCCTGGTGCAAAAAGGGTTGAGGACCTCTGTCCTACAGGATTGGGTGGCAGAGAAGTTGAACATATGTAAATTTAAAAGTTTAAGAAAGTTTACAAGTTAAGTGAAAGAAACTTCATTATTCATTTATATGTACATGTACATTTCTTCATTAAAAACTTGTCTTTCTGCATAATTTAGACTAACTTTGTGAGTTTTTTGAGGGCTGGAACCAATTAAAATTATTTACATTAATTCCTATGGGGAAAAGTCGTTCGAGATAAGAGCTGCTCGACTTAAGAGCCCAGGTCAGGAACGAATTAAACTCGTATCTCGAGGTACCACTGTATAGACGTTTCGCGAAGTTCAAACCCGCAAAAATCGAGGGACCACTGTATATCTTTACATACCTCCAATATGTACTTGACGAAATAAATAAAAAATATATAAATAATAAAATTAAAATAAAACTATCTCCTTTGAGTTCTGACGAACTGCAAAGTGTGCCAGGATTTTGATTTTACCCGGTACAGGCAATAGAAGGTAAACAGGCGCAAACTAAGTGCAGGCAGGCTTGTTTAATTCTTGGATAGGAGACTGCAAGAAATAAAGATCCATAAAGAACGACTACAGCCAAAGAACCCACCTGCATGGGTCCGGTTGAATTGCCAAGCTCAGTTTTAGAGAAGTCATTAGTTGCGTTCCCAATTGCAAACATTAATACCAGGACCCTTCAGGTAGGATAATAGCTACCAGGGGGATCCGTATTGGGTCAACGCTATAGAGCCTTTCCTTTCCTCTTTTCCGTCCTGCTGTTTTCAAACTGAAATCGGATTTTGATCAGAAAAATGCATGGCTGCCAGTTCTGCTATTTTCATTTCATTTGATTTATAAAACCTTGCATACCACCCATCTCAATATCCAAAGGACTCTGCTAACCCAAAACATACATACAACCTGGGCGAAACCACACTCACCATAAATGACTGGGAAAGGGATTTTATTTTGTTTTATTTATTTATTTATGTTGTCCAATACATAATACACATTGAAGAGAATAGATATGTAATAATATAAATAAAGAAAAGAATAGAAGAAAAGATATAAAAGTGTAGGTGAACATATTTGAAAGGAAGAAAAGATAAATGAGATAAGGAGAGACAATTGGACAGGGGACGGAAGGCACACTGGTGCACTTATGCACGCCCCTTACTGACCTCTAAGGAACCTGGAGAGGTCAATCGTGGATAGTCTAAGAGAGAAATGTTGGGGGGTTAGGGGTTGACACTACTGAGTCAGGTAATGAGTTCCACGCTTCGACAACTCGGTTGCTGAAGTCATATTTTTTACAGTCAAGTTTGGAGCGGTTAATATTAAGTTTGAATCTGTTGCGTGCTCTTGCGTTGTTGTGGTTGAAGCTGAAGTAGTCATTGACAGGTAGAACGTTGCAGCATATGATTTGGAGACATTGTTTTGGAGTCTTGGTGGATAACCAGCTAAACATGGGCCAGCAATGTGCAGCTGCGGCTAAAAAAGCCAACACAATCCTAAGCTGCATGAACAGGGGGATACACTCCAAGACCAGAGAGGTAATAATACCACTCTATAAGGCCCTGGTCAGACCGCACCTGGAGTATTGCATCCAGTTCTGGTCACCACACTTCAAAAGAGATGGAAAGGGTGCAGAAAAGAGCAACTAAAATGATAAGGGGACTAGAGACCAGGCCATACGAGGAGAGGTTGGTGGAACTGGGCATGGATAGTCTAGTAAAATGAAGGGCTAGGGGAGACATGCTAGCTGTATACAGGTACTTAAGGGGTTGCCACGGAGAGGAGAGGGTCACACTATTTTCCAGGGCAACAGAGGGCCGGACAAGGAACACCAGTTGGAAGCTGACCAAGGAGAGATTCAACCTGGAGATAAGGAAGAACTTCCTGACGGTCAGAGTGATCAACCAGTGGAACGGCCTGCCAGCGGAGGTTGTGAACTCCCCAACTCTGGACATTTTCAAGAGGAGATTGGACTGCCATTTGGCTGGGGTGCTGTAGGATTTCCTGCTTAAGCAGGGGGTTGGACCTGATGACCTGCATGGTCCCTTTCAACTCTAATAATAAATAAATTAAATAAATATTCAAAGCCTCAGCTTCATTACTAGCTGCTAAAGAGGGCACAAAAGAATAAGAGGCGTTTTGAATTAATATTAGGAAAAACAACAGGCAGAGAGAGAGCAAGAAAGCCCGAGATGAATCAACTTCCTTCAGCAGCAGAGAAACGGGGCATATTTGGCTTTTCAAAGCTGGAGGAAAAGGGTTCCCTTTTATTCTTTGCCCCTGGATGTTCTCGGGGTGACCTGATACCAGCATCCAATTCTGAACCAGATGTTGCAGACCTCATGGGTGGAACCCCTGGCTTAAATCAGACATTTTCCTGACTTTTTGTAATTCCCTGCAGAACAGATTTCTGCAACATTGTACATGTAGAGTTTCCTAAAGAGTTATTTTATTTCATTCATAGTGGCTGGTTCTTGTTTTTGTTCCTTTTTTAAACCAGTGTTACCTGTTTCTCAGTATAAGGTTTTTTTTTCTCCACCATAAAATAAAACAATACATAATTACAAACACTAAAACAATACTTATAATCAAACATATATAAAACTTTTCTTTTCCATGTTAAAGCTACAATGGAGGCTCTTATCTCTCTCTATTCTTTTAGACAAAAAAATCTGTAAAATTCATACAACATTATCAATTATTAAACCTCTAACTAAAAAATCTTGTATTCCACCTTACATTGTATCAATATGAACATTAACAAAATCTATCTAAATCTTAATAAAATATCCTAACATATAAGTAATAGAGATTCTATATACAGTGATACCTCGTCTTACAAACGCCTCGTCATACAAACTTTTCGAGATACAAACCTGGGGTTTAAGATTTTTTTGCCTCTTTTTACAAACTATTTTCACCTTACAAACCCACCGCCGCCACTGGGATGCACCACCTCCGGACTCCCATTGCCAGCAAAGCACTTGTTTTTGCGCTGCTGGGATTCCCCTGATGCTCCCCTCTATGGGAAACACCACCTCTGGACTTCCATGTTTTTGTGATGCTGCAGGGGAATCCCAGCAGGGGAATTCCAGCAGCGCAAAAACGGGCACTTCACTGGCAGCGGAAGTCCGGAGGTGGGGTTTCCCAGCGAGGGGAGCCTCAGTGAAATCGCAGCATCGCAAAAATACAGAGATCCGGAAGTGGGGTTTTGAGGACTTTGGTGTTTTTGTGATGCTGCAATTTCACTGATGCTCCCTTCACTGGGAAACCCCACCTCCGGACTTCCATTGCCAGCGAAGCGCTCGTTTTTGCGCTGCTGGGATTCCCCTGCTGGGATTTCCCTGCAGCATCACAAAAATACGGAAGTCCAGAGGTGGGGTTTCCTATGGAGGGGAACCTCAGGGGAATCCCAGCAGCACAAAAATGGGCACTTCGGCTGGCAAAAGGGGTGAATTTTGGGCTTGCACGCATTAATCGCTTTTCCATTGATTCCTATGGGAAACATTGTTTCGTCTTACAAACTTTTCACCTTAAGAACCTCATCCCGGAACCAATTAAGTTTGTAAGACAAGGTATCACTGTATATGTAAAATGAAAACCTCTCTTAGTATATCATATACTCCATAATATAAAGTTCTATACATTTAAACCAAAAACATTAGCTAAGATTCGTGTTAAATCAATATTTAGTGCTACCACCATTTCTTATCTTTGCTATTAACCAGTGTTAGCCTGTTAATTCCCTCCCAGATAGATACAGTGTCCCATTCTAAAGTCTGATGTTTGCTAGACGGGTCAATACTGTATTTAACTCTCATGTATAGTTAGCAGTTTGTGAGGAAATATTCCAGCTAAGAAATATTCCAGCTAACAGCTGAACTAAAGAGATGAAGTTAAGCAACATCTGAAGATTACATATGGCTCACCCACGTGTTAGGGAGAAGGTTGGGGGAAATACTATCTCATATCTACGCACATTCTTATCTGGAATGATGTGTTCAAAATTATCAAGGTCTTTTGGAGACATCTGGCAGGAAAAATCATACCTAGAGATTTCTTTCTTTCTCTCTTTCTCTCTTTCTTTCTCTCTTTCTTTCTCTCTTTCTTTCTCTCTTTCTTTCTCTCTTTCTTTCTCTCTTTCTTTCTTTCTTTCTCTCTTTCTTTCTCTCTTTCTCTCTTTCTTTCTCTCTTTCTTTCTCTCTTTCTTTCTGCAGGCTAGATGGACCATGAGGTCTTTTTCTGCCATCAATCTTCTATGTTTCTTTCTTTCTTTCTTTCTTTCTCTTTCTTTCTTTCTTTCTTTCTTTCCTTCCTTCTTTTTTGAATAAACAACTCAAGATGATGATCATACCTCATACTCCTCTTCCTATTTTCCCTACAATGGTGACCTGTGAGGTAGGATGGGCTCAGGAAGAAAGAGAATGACTGGCTCAAAGTCACCCAGCCAGCTTTCGCAGCTAAAGTGGGACTTGAACTCACAGCTTCCAAATGAGTCTCAAGAGAAGGGCGGCATAGAAATCGAATTAATACGTTTCTCCCCTGATGCCTTAACCACTAGACTAAATTGGTGGAATATGTCAGTGGAATTGTAAATGAGGAAGAACTAGACAGACTCTTACTCCATGTGTAGTCAAGTCTCATCTGCTACATCTATGATCTCAGAGAATTGTTGAGAAGTGTCTCACACCTACCTGACAAATACATTTGATTGTAGGTAGGCTGTTCCCTCAACAAGTTCTGGTGAAGATATTGTGTTGCTCTCATTCATTGGGACATATTTGTAACCTGATTAAACTAAAATGTTTGTGTGTGTGTGTGTATGTTTTCTCCAAGTACAGCATTTCAGGCTATCCCACCACGGAAAAATCCCCTGCAGTCTTGAGTTCCAATCCTACAAGCACATTCCTAGTCAAGAAGGGAGAATGGTCCTTCTGCAGATGGTGGCAATTTCAAGACCCATCCAATTCCCTGGAGTAATGTTACTATTATGGGCCCGACTCACCTCTCAGGGAAAACAGAATAAATATCAGATATAAATATATATCTCTCCTTACTTTATTTTTATAAATAACTCAAGGTAGCCCCTGACTTTATTTTTGTATCTGTCTGTCTATCTATACTATCTGTCTGTCTGTCTGTCTGTCTGTCTGTCTATCCTATCTATCAATCATCTATCTATCTTCTAACCTTCATGTTATTTCTATTTCACCTTTGATTTGGTAAGGAAAAGTGGGGGAAAGGGCTAATTAAGTTCTGTTTAAAAGATTTTCTTAATGAGATCCTGCACTGATTATCCATGAAGAACAAATGTTTACTTAGGAAAAGAAAGAAAGCACTCATCAAGGATTATAAAAAGACATTAACCCATTTCTTACAGGGTGGGGATTTTTTTTAAAGAAGGCAGAAAGATCCCCCCACATACAGTACTTATATCTATGCAAAATGTGTCAAAGTCAGAAAGAAAGATAGATTTACATAATAATAATAATAATAATAATAATAATAATAATAATAATAATAATAATTTATTGGATTTGTATGCCGCCCCTCTCCGTAGACTCTGAAGGGGATGGGAGAAGGTAGAATTTTTTTTAAGAAAAATGCAAAGCAATTTTACTAGATTTTTTATCCCACATTTTAATGTATGATTCCAGGCAGCAACCATGTCTAATATGCAAGAGAGAGAGAGAGAGAGAGAGAGAGAGAGAGAGAGAGATTGGCTCAAAATCACCCAATTGGATTTCATGCCAAGGTGGGATTAGAATTCACTATCCCCTGGTGATTGGCCCAAAGCCACCCAGTTAGTTTCCATACCTAAGGCAGGACTAGAATTCCCAGACTCCTGGTTTCTAGGCCAGCGCTTTCCATACTGCATGAAGCCGGCTCTCAATTGTCCTCTGCTAAATATCTTCCAGGCTTGTAAAAAGTATAACCAGGCCTTACTGAGTAATTGAAATGTTTGTGCTATTCCCATTTATCAGTAGACATTTTTTTGGAAAAACAACATTGAACTTTCTTTGCCTTGCTTGGCTTGTTCTCGGGAACCTTAAACAAAGCCACAAAACATTTACAAGAACGTGGTTGTTGGAAAGATTTGAACGGGAATCTGAAGAGAAACACAAGTTGAATCTTGGAACTCGAAACAGGCAAGGATTAAAGGGTGTTGTTGGGGGGGAGGAGAGCAATTCACAAGATATAAACACAGCGATTTGTAGGCCTGTGATAGGAAACATCGGGAATACCAGGGGTGCAGCTAAAGGAGAAAGTTAAGAAATCAACATCCTGAAAGAAAGCAAGGGTGTGCCACTCCTGAATATGTGCCAAGAAAGTAGTGTGGAAGCGTTCCTAAGAATCACTAAGAAGAACTGGAAGGACCTGTAGGAGTGAAGGAGGTGTACAGAGGTACCTCTACTTACGAACTTAATTTGTTCCGTGACCAGGTTCTTAAGTAGAAAAGTTTGTAAGAAGAAGCAATTTTTCCCATAGGAATCAATGTAAAGGCAAATAATGTGTGTGATTGGGGAAACCACAGGGAGGGTGGAGGCCCTGTTTCCTCCCAGGAGATTCATAGGGAGGCCCCACGGAGGCTTCCCCCTGTCATTTCCGGCCCTGTTTCCTCCCAGGAAATTCTTAGAGAGGCCCCACGGAGGCTTCTCCCATCTTTTCCTGCCCTGTTTTCTCCCAGGAGATTCATAGGGAGGCTCCACAGAGGCTTCTCCCTGCCATTTCCGGCCCTGTTTCCTCCCAGGAGATTCTTAGGGAGGCCCCACAGAGGCTTCTCCCTACCTTTTCCGGCCCTGTTTCCTCCCAGGAGATTCCCAGAGAGGCCCCACAGAGGCTTCTCCCCACCTTTTCCGGCCCTGTTTCCTCCCAGGAGATTCATAGGGAGGCCCCACAGAGGCTTCTCCCCACCTTTTCCGGCCCTGTTTCCTCCCAGGAGATTCATAGGGAGGCCCCACAGAGGCTTCTCCCTGCCATTTCTGGCCCTGTTTCCTCCCAGGAAATTCTTAGAGAAGCCCCATGGAGGCTTCTCCCACCTTTTCCAGCCCTGTTTCCTCCCAGGAGATTCTTAGAGAGGCTCCATGGAAACTTCTCCCTGCCTTTTCTGGTTACAGTTTCGGAGGCTCGGTTTTGTAAGTAGAAAATCGTTCTTGAGAAGAGGCAAAAATATCTTATCCGATTCTTATCTAGAAAAGTTCGTAAGTAGAGGCATTCTTAGCTAGAGGTACCACTATATTTTCATTCACCATATATCCCATTTTGCTTTTGTGAATACATTTGCATCCACTAAAGCCAATTACGAATAAGAATGTGGTTACTTTATTGTGCCACGTGTGGTTTTATTTCTTCCCACTTTTAGTACACACAATGTCTCTCAGACCCTAAAAGCAGTGGTTTTTCAAACTTGTTAAGATATATAGACTTCAATACCCAGAACTCCCAATCCTGGCTGGCAAATTCTGGGAGCTGGAGTCCACTCACATCAACCACGAGTTGAAGTCCATCTATCCTAAAATTGCCAAGTTTGAAAAACATTGCTGCCAAGGGATGATTGAAAACAAAATGTTTATACTGGAGCTTAAGTAGTGTGTGGTACAGTAGGAACCAAAACAACAACAACCAGACCCTGAATTTCCAAATAATTAAGATAAATGTCCCCCCCCCCCCCTGTGGTGGCACCCACATTAACTGAAGATCTGAACGGGCTGCACAATGATAACTGGATTGAGGCCAACCCTAGTCAGAATAATCCAGTTGAAACCCATCAGGTTTAAATAGGAAGGATATTGAGTTCAACACTGTTGCTAAATTACCCAATTGCATTATTTATAGAAAAAATGACAAGGGCTATTAGGCAGGGGAATGCAGAATTGGGTGGTCCGAGATGTTTCCAAGGAGCTCCAATAAACTTTAATTGTTGTTGTGTTCCATTTGGTCATGGAGACAGGAGTTTGGAGCCCATGTAGAGCTGGAGCAAGAGATGAAATGAAAAATGAAACACAGCCATTAAACATTTCATTAGGAAAAGAGGAGAAGGATTCGTAAAGGCAAGGAAAGCTTCTGCACATCCGATTGCTGGAATGCAAGGAAAGGAATTCTTTTAGAACAGTGATTCTAAACCTTAGGCACTTGGAAACGTGCGGACTTCATTTCCCAGAATTCCCCAGCCAGCCTGAGGAATTCTGGGAATTGAAGTCCACGCATCTTCATGCTGCTAAGGTTGAGAAACATAGTTTTAGGGGATCGTAAAATACAGCAAATGCAAGAGGGAGAAAATGACACACACACCCCATTTTGCATAAGCATAAGTGAGGGGTAAGCATTGAGAAGTCTTATCTGGGGACTTGGATATATTATTTTTGATCTGAGATGTTTTGGGATTGGGATGCTGTTGCTAGAAGAAGAAGGATCTGTGATAAATTCAGAAATGTATTATACCTTTTTAAACCAAAGCCACTCGGTGACGAAAGGTGAATAAGTAGGATATTGTAGATATGTAGAGTGAATTCTATACTACGGTAGTACCTCTACTTAAGAACTTAATTCATTCTGTGACCAGGTTCTTAAGTAGAAAAGTACAGTGATACCTCGTCTTACAAACTTAATTGGTTCCAGGACGAGGTTTGTAAGGTGAAAAGTTTGTAAGACGAAATAATGTTTCCCATAGGAATCAATGGAAAAGCGATTAATGCATGCAAGCCCAAAACTCACCCCTTTTGCCAGCCGAAGCGCCCATTTTTGCGCTGCTGGGATTCCCCTGAGGCTCCCCTCCATGGGAAACCCCACCTCTGGACTTCCGTGTTTTTGTGATGCTGTGATTTCGCTGAGGCTCCCCTCGCTGGGAAACCCCACCTCCAGACTTCCGTTGCCAGCGAAGTGCCCGTTTTTGCACTGCTGGGATTCCCCTGCAGCATTGCAAAAACATGGAAGTCCGGAGGTGGTGTTTCCCGTGGAGGGGAGCCTCAGGGAAATCCCAGCAGCGCAAAAACGGGCACTTCGCTGACAACAGAAGTCCAGAGGCGGGGCATCCCAGTGGCGGCAGCTTGGGTTTGTAAGGTGAAAATAGTTTGGAAGAAGAGGCAAAAAAATATTAAACCCCGGGTTTGTATCTTGAAAAGTTTGTATGACGAGGTATCACTGTAGAAGCAATTTTTCCCATAGGAATCAATGTAAAAGCAAATACTGCGTGCAAAACCATTAGGAAAGAAATGAAAGCTCGGAATTTGGGTGGAAGGAGGAAGAGGAAGAAGAAGAGGACAGTCGCTGCCTAAGGAAGAAGGTGAGGTGAAGGGAATAAAAAAATCCAAAATTTGAATGCTTAAAAAAAAAGAGGGACTCTGAGGAGGCGAGGAGGAGCACGCGCCTCCCATACACCCGGCGCGAGGCTGCCTCCCATACACTGCGCCAGAGAGAGAAACTGAGGGGGAATGGCAGGAAAACTGGCCATTCTCAAATTTCCTGGGAAAATTTTCCGGGCTCGGGTTCTTAAGTAGAAAATGGTTCTTAAGAAGAGGCAAAAAAATCTTGAACACCTGGTTCTTATCTAGAAAAGTTCTTAAGTAGAGGCATTCTTAAGTAAAGATACCACTCTTTATCTTTATGTCTCTCTCTAGCAAGTAATATTTTTTTTTTTGCAGCTACTATTCTGGTAAAAATATTAAACCATATTTAGTAGCAAACCGCTGCCTGTCTCCTCTAAAGCCCATTTCAGCTTTCAGATTATCTTTTCCTATTCCTGCTTTCCATTCCTAACAAGATTTATGCACTCAGATGAGAAATTATGCGAAGCAAACATTATTGAGCCTTGTAATTAAATATTTTTATATCAGCTCCTTGGCAGATCTGGTTCCTCAGGCAGTGCTGTTTGTCTTTCCAAGATCTAGTTTTATACATTAAAAAAAAAAAAAAGATTTCAGGGAAAGTGAGAAGAGAGGGGCGCACCGAGGCGTCTTTTCACAAGAGTCAAAAACCGAAGTTTTGTAAGAAGAATCGCAAGTCTAAAATCAGAGGGCCTAAAGATTGTATATCACAACTCGAACTGCCAACCAGGCTGAGGAAAACCAGTCCAACAAGTTTTTTGCTTTCTAGCCAGTTGCCCAAAAAGGCTGTTTTGTTTTGATTTGTTTTCCCCTGCCTTCAAACCTCCCCCACCCTGCACTAATGCAGAGAATTATTTGTATTTAACAGAGCTGTGCATAAGGCTTCACCCCTCCCAGACCCTGCCCCCTACTTAAAGCAAGCTATCCTGGGTTTCATCTTAGATCTTAGGGCTGGGATCCTGAGGATTTCAACTCTATGCCATCTCCCTGAGCCTTCTTGCAAGACACGGGTAGTCACTTTTGTTAAATCCTTACAAGAATCAAACTGCAGACTCTCTGATTAAGTAACGGTTCTTTTTATTAGAGCAGAAGGTAATGGTTCACAGAATGGAAACAAGACAACAACAACATGGCCGTGCCTGGCAGCTATATATATCCCGGGCTGCCAGGCTGAGCCAACCAATCACCTTGCAGTATTTTCCCGCCCAAGGAATATGGGGCGGGTACAAGGCCTAACTGTCCTCTGGACACAACAACTTTGACCTTGTGAATGCATTAGGAATTTTGTTGTGGGTTTTTTCACAAAATGGCTGCCGAGTTGGGCACAGTTCTACCTTTGCTAGAAGTTGTTTCTGCCACTAATAGCCCAGCAGGATTTTAAATGACAGTTTGGTTTTAACTCCCCACGCACACTCACAAGGGAATCCTCTAAAGCCAATACAAGAGAGTCACAAATGTTAGGATTGTTACATTGCACCATGGGTGGCTTTACTGCTTCCCACCATGTTCTCTCAGACTCTTAAATCAGTGTTTTGTCAAACTTGTTAACACATGTGGGACTTCAACTCCCAGAATTCCCCAGCCAGGATGGGGAATTCTGGGAGTTGAAGTCCACGAATCTTAGCATTGCTAAATTTGACAAACTTTGCGGACTCCGTAGTGTCATCCCCAAACCCCCAACACTTTACCCTTGGATTATCGTTGACCTCTCCAGATTCCTAAGAGGTCAGTAAGGGGTGAGTACAAGTGCACTAGAGTGCCTTCTGTCCCCTGTCCTATTGCTCTCCTATATCTCCTATACGTTTCTTCTATTCCCATATTTATTTATTTATTTATTTATTTATTTATTTATTTATTTATTTATTTATTTATTTATTTATTTATTTATTTATTTATTTATTTATTTATTTATTTATTTATTTATTTATTTATTTTATTGTTAGAGTTGAAAGGGACCATGCAGGTCATCAAGTCCAACCCCCTGCCTGAGCAGGAATCCTAAAGCACCCCAGCCATATCTCTCCTTCTATTCTTTCATTGATATGTTCTATTCCTATAACTTCTATTCTTTCTTAGATATATTTTTCTATGAGTCTATCCTCTATAACCTTCATCATGTATTTTACTATGTGTATACCCACTAAAACCCTCATTGTGTATTGGACAAAATCAATCAATCAATAAAACAAATAAAATATTAGATGCTGGAGCTTAAACCAAAAAAGCCTAAAACAACCGGTTGCTGGGACTCATGCGGCAGAAGGCGGTCCTGGAGTAATCTGGTCCGATACCATATAATCTGGTCCAATACACACACACACACACACACACACACACACTCAGAACTTGATGATTGCTTTTGGACGTTGCGGATACTCGCTTTTCTAACACAGCAGATAAGGTGACTAACTTGTACATCACCATGCATTCCTTAAAGCTATTTCATTGTCTGGAAGCATTCTGCCTAATTGTTTCCTAAAACAATCATTCACAGTAAATAGCGAATTATGCAGTAATGCACTCACATGCGTGTGCGCGCAAACAGGCACACACACAAACAATAGTTTTGCATTTAACTGCCCTGATTGAATCGAAAGGATTGGATTTATCTTCAGCCAGGCGGGTTTTTAACTCTTGAGGGGGTTGGAGGCAGAGTTGCATTTGTCGAGCCCTTAACAATATCAGTAATTTATTTTGTCAAGCTTGTTTCTGAGAAGTTTCAAGCACTTGTGTTTCACCGAAAGGTTTGTTTTTTGAATGAGAAGAATAAAACCTCTACCAGGATTGAGGAACTGGGCATAATTTCAAGATGTTCTTTTTAAAACACAAAAACAAAAAGAAATTCCATCAAGTTATTCCTCCCCATAAATAACAATTTCTTTATTTCTTTTTTATTTTATTTGTTGTTTGTTTTGTCAAGTATATGTTGGTAGTATGGGTGGTATACAAAGATATAATAATATTTATACACATGGTACTAGTAAAAGAGAAACATTAAGACAGGGGACGGAAGGCACGCTGGTGCACTTATGCACGCCCCTTACTGACCTCTTAGGATAGTCTAAGGGTAAAGTTTTGGGGGCTAGGTGATGATACTACAGAGTCAGGTAGTGAGTTCCATGCATCAACTACTCGGTTACTAAAGTCGTATTTCCTGTAGTCGAGTTTAGAGTGCTTTACTTTAAGTTGTTTCTGTTGTGTGCTCTTGTGCTATTGTGGTTGAAGGTGAAGTAGTCATTGACAGAAAGGATATTATAGCAGATGATTTTATGATCTATGCTTCAGTTGTGTTTAAGGCGATGTAGTTCTAAGGTTTCTAAGACTAGAATTGTAAGTCTAGTTGTGTAGGGTATTCTGTTGCGAGTGGAGGGCTCTTCTAGTAAAGTATCTCTGGACAGTTTCTAGAGAGTTTATGTCCAAAGTGCGGTGTGGCTTCCAGACAGATGAGCTGCATTCAAGATTGGTCTGGTGAAAGTTTTGTATGCTCTGGTTAGTAGTAGTAGTGTGAGATTACCGGAGCAGAAGCTACGTAGGATTAGGTTAGCAACTCTTGAAGCCTTTTTGGCGATATTGTTGCAGTGGGTTTTGGCACTTAAGTCATTCGATATGAGTATTCCAAGGTCTTCTACAGAGTGAGGGTTGTCTATAACAGTGTTTCCCAACCTTGGCAACTTGAAGACATCTGGACTTCAACTCCCAGAATTCCCCAGCCAGCAAGTTGCCAAGGTTGGGAAACACTGGTCTGTAAGATCTTGTTTATTCCTTACCTACGTATACAAACTTTATAATCAATATCAAATCCATTCCACCACCACTCCCAACATGAAAATACAGTATTCCCTCGATTTTCGTAGGGGATGCGTTCCGAGACCGCCCGCGAAAGTCAAATTTCCGCGAAGCAGGGATGCGGAAGCAAATACAATATTTTTGGCTATGAACAGTATCACAAGTCTTCCCTTAACACTTTAAACCCCTAAATTACAATTTCCCATTCCCTTAGCAACCATTTAGATTATTACTCACCATGTTTATTTATTAAAGTTTATTTAAAAAATGTTTTTTAAAGGGAAACGAAAGTTTGGCAATGACATATGACGTCATCGGGCGGGAAAAACTGTGGTATAGGCGAAAAAACCACAAAGTATTTTTTAATTAATATTTTTGAAAAACCGTGGTATAGACGTTCCGCGAAGTTCGAACCCGCGTAAATCAAGGGAACACTGTATCTGCATTTCCAACTTGTCACGGATCCATAATCCCAACCATCCTCTTTGATTCCCTCCAGTGGTTCAATTTCCCCCATTTTTCAAAGTATTCCGATTCATTTTTATCTTTCAATTCCATCGTAGGCCTGTCCATTTTCTGCACAAGACAGTATTTTATGCAATGCCTCTTCCTCTGTGGAGGTTTCTAAATTCTTCCATTTTTGTGCAAAAGGATATTCTTGTTTGGATTTCATATGGGACACAATGGAGTAAGGAGATCTTGAAAAAGAAACAATGTTTTAGATTAAGAAGGGTCAAGTTTTGGAAATCAATTTCTGCTCGAACAAGAAAGACTTTCCAATATTTCCCAGAAATAAACACTGGTTTTCTTAAAGACTTTGTAAGAAGTTCTTAGCCCAGTAATTAGATTATCTGACCTGGTTGGTGCCTCATGAGCAGAATTTTCTAACTGATAGGCTGGCCTCCTTTTTTACTCTACCCCTGACCTGATACCTGTGCAGGTAGGAAAGAAGTAAAAAATGTGACAGCCAGGCGTTAGTCCCATTGCATCAGAGGTGAATTCCTCCCAGTTCGGACCAGTACACCTGAACTGGTAGCGACCCGCTGCTGACATCATGGAACCAATTCAGTTGGTTATGGTCCATGGGGGCTGCCGTTTGGTACACTTATGCACGCCCCTTACTGACCTCTTAGGAATCGGGAGAGGTCAACAGTAGACAGTCTAAGGGGGTCAGGTGATGATACTGCAGAGTTTGGTAGTGAGTTTCATGCATCAACTACTCGGTTACTAAAGTCGTATTTCCTGCAGTCGAGGTTAGAGCAGTTTACTTTAAGTTTGTATCTGTTGTGTGCTCGTGTGTTGTTGTGTTTGAGGCTGAAGTAGTCGTTGACGCAAAGGATGTTGTAGCAGATAATTTTATGGGTTATGCTTAGGTCGTGTTTAAAGCGACTTAGTTCTAAGCTTTCTAAATGTAGGATTGTAAGTGTAGTTGCGTAGGGTATTCTCTTGCGAATGGAGGAGTGGAGGGCTCTTCTAGTAAAGTATCTCTGGATGTTTTGTAAGGTGCTTATGTCCGAAATGCGGTGTGGGTTCCAGACACATGAACTGTATTCAAGAAATACAGCAAGAAACCAGTTTAGGTCTGACACTAATGATGTTACCCAGTTCACACAATGAAACATCTGCCAAAAAACCACCAAGGCCAGGGAGCATCAGGGATCTCTCCTTTCAACCCTGGGCTATAAGTATTCTTCTTTAGAAACATAGAAACATAGAAGATTGATGGCAGAAAAAGACCTCATGGTCCATCTAGTCTGCCCTTATACTATTTCCTGCATTTTATCTTAGGATGGATATATGCTTATCCCAGGCATGTTTAAATTCAGTCCCTGTGGATTTACCAACCACGTCTGCTGGAAGTTTGTTCCAAGCATTTGCTACTCTTTCAGTCAAATAATATTTTCTCACGTTGCTTCTGATCTTTCCCCCAACTAACCTCAGATTGTGCCCCTTTGTTCTTGTGTTCACTTTGCTATTAAAAACAATTCCCTCCTGAACTTTATTTAACCCTTTAACATATTTAAATGTTTCGATCATGTCCCCCCCCTTTCCCTTCTGTCCTCCAGACTATACAGATTGAGTTCATTAAGTCTTTCCTGATACGTTTTATGCTTAAGACCTTCCACCATTCTTGCAGCCCGTCTTTGGACCCGTTCAATTTTGTCAATATCTTTTTGTAGGTGAGGTCTCCAGAACTGAACACAGGATTCCAAATGGGGTCTCACCAGTCCTCTAGGATCACAATCACCCTCTTCCAGCTTGTTATATCTCTAGTTAGCTTTATTAGCATCATTTTTTTTTTTTTGCTTTTGTTAAGAAGGAACACTCTTTGACGCCGATGTGAGAACAGACCTTCTAAAAAAGGATGCTAGTTTTGTATTTTGCTTTCCAGCCACACCCCTCTGGGGAAACCTCAATAACTGAGTTGTTGAAGCATGGAACTCATTACTGGACTCCATAGTGTCATCCCCAAACCCCCAACACTTTACCTTTAGACTATCCACGGTTGATCTCTCCAGATTCCTAAGAGGTCAGTGAGGGGCGAGTACAAGTGCACTAGAGTGCCTTCCGTCCCCTGTCCTATTGCTCTCCTATATCTCCTATACCTTTCTTCTATTCCTACCATTTATTCTATTCCTTCACTGATATATTTTATTCCTATTTCTTCTCTTCTCTCTTAGATGTACTTTATTATGAGTTTATCCTTTATAACCTTCATTATATATTTACTATATGTATACCCAGTATAACTCTCATTGTGCAATGGACAAAATCAATCAATAAAAACTGAGGGTGTGGTAACAATCACTAGACGGCAGCACTGAATTTACAGCCAAAAGCCCTGGAATCTCTTTAAACCTGAGATCAGTGACAGGCTGATGCTGCCACCTGTGGAGACATTCATGGTTTGTATGGTGCCACAAGAATAAACAAGGAAAGCTCTGCCGGCGTTCCTTCCAAGCTGTGCCCCTAATTCAGAAAAATCCAAATGTCCCCAAACTCTGATTTCTACCAACAGGAGAGTGGCTTCGGTATTTTGGTTGACGTTAAAGATCCGAATAAGCAAGAATACTAATTTGTCTATGGTTTTGCAAGACTTGCAACATCACAAACAATTGGGGTTTAATGGCTTAGCAAGCTCAAACCAATTATGGTTTATTCAGCAAATCATGATTATGCAAAGGGGTGGCTGAACAGTGTGTTTGAATCCAAGCTGTCCAAGCAAATGTTCGATATTGTACATCAGGTGGTGTCAAACTTGATTTCTTTGAGGCCTGGATCAGGGGAGTGTTTGACCAGAGGCCAAATTGGGCATGGCCATCTTGAGGTCACTAATTTTGGGTGCCTGTGGTAAAGTGAAGGGCTGCAACATATGGTGGGTGTGGCTTATTTTGTGGTTGTGACTTGGCAGCCATCTAACCAGGTGGTTGTGGCTTGATGATCATGTGATGGTAGGGTGGCTTAAAGGTCATGTGACTGGTTTAAAGGTGGCCAACTTGATGTCACTCATATCAAGGGTTAGGTTTAGGGTGCATGGCCTTTCCTCGCCTCGAAGAGATACAATTTCCCTATCTATTTACTATTACCAAACATCTAAAATATACCATTTAATTCTATGTATATATGCCATATGTGTACATACATATTACACACAGGCACACAAAAATATATATCTACTATATAAAATGTGTGTGTATGTACACACATATATGAAAAAAAATTAAAATTATGCATATAGAGTGATACCTCATCTTACGAACTTAATTGGTTCTGGGACGAGGTTCTTAAGGTGAAAAGTTTGTAAGACAAAACAATGTTTCCCATAGGAATCAATGGAAAAGGGATTAATGCGTGCAAGCCCAAAACTCACCCCTTTTGCCAGCCGAAGCGCCCGTTTGTGCGCTGCTGCTGGGATTCCCCTCAGGCTCCCCTCCGTGGGAAACCCCATCTCCAGACTTCCGTGTTTTTGTGATGCTGCAGGGGAATCTCAGCAGCGCAAAAATGAGTGCTTCGCTGGCAACAGAAGTCCGGAGGTGGGGCATCCCAGTGGCGGCGGCTTGGGTTTGTAAGGAGAAAATAATTTTGAAGAAGAGGCAAAAAAATCTTAAACCCCAGGTTTGTATCTCAAAAAGTTTGTTTGATGAGGGGTTTGTAAGACGACGTATCACTGTAATGTAAATAATCATGTATTATCTAAAATTATACACATTCAACCTCATTTACTGCAATAGGAAAAACATACCCAGAGCCCAGAAGGGAACAAAAGAAAAAAAAGTCTAGAGGTGGGGTTTCCCACCTCCAGAACTCACTTAACAACTGTGATTCACTTAACAACTGTGGCAAGAAAATCTAGAAAGTGGGGGCAAACTCACTTTACAAATGTGTCACTTAATAACATAAAATTTAGGCTTAATTGTGGTCATAACTTGAGAAATACCTCTACTGTTATTGCTTTTTTTTACGCTACTACTCAGAATAATCCTACAATATTTAATTATGTTTGCTCCAATTTGGATTCCCCCCCTCCTTTCCTTCCTTCCTTCCTTTCTCCTTCCTTTCTCTCTCTCTCTCCCTCCCAATCTCTCTTCTCTCCTTCCTCCCTTCCTTCTTCCCTCCCTCCTTTCTTTCTCTTCCTCCCAATCTCCCTTCCTCCCTCCCTTCCTTCCTTCCTTCCTCCCTCCTTTCTTTATCTCCTTCCCTTCCAATCTTCCTCCCTCCCTCCTTTCTTTCCCTCCCAATCCCCCTTCCGTCCTTCCTTTTTTCTGCTGGATAAAAAGCAAAGAGCTCAGCAATCGCAGTTCTTCAGGTTTGATATCCTTGTACTTGTAAGGGCTTATAAGATTTGCTCTCCAATCTTTGAAGAGCACAAGTAAGTCAAATAATAATATCTCACCATAATTTTATGGGAGAGATACCTTTTGTCTGACATCTCTGATGCAGCGGTAGGTTGCTACCGGTTTGCCCCAGTTTGGGCTAACCAGTAGCGGTGACCATGGGAAGCTCCACCCATCCACACAGACGTCATCATAGGTGATCTGCACATGTGCAGAAGGTTCTGTACATGCGCAGAAGTGCCACACACACCGTTTGCCGTTCCAAAACAGTAGCGAAGGTAAATGAAACCCACTACCGCTCTGATGCCACCTATCCAGTGTGGTTAAACCTGTGGCATAGCTCTCATCTTCTTTGGGAGCACCACAATCCCATCAAGGGGATAATAACTGAGGTGGTGCAGCACATAGAGTGCTGTACTGCAGGCCACTGAAGCTGACTGTAGATCTGCAGGTCGGCGGTTCAAATCTCATCACCGGCTCAAGGTTGACTCAGCCTTCCATCCTTCCGAGGTGGGTAAAATGAGGACCCGGATTGTGGGGGCAATAGGCTGGCTCTGTTAAAAGGTGCTATTGCTAACATTCTGTAAGGAGAAGGGCGGCGTAAAAATCAAATGAATGAATGAATGAATGAATGAATGAATGAATGAATGATAAATAAATAAATAAATAAATAAATAAATATAACACCCTCAATCAAGAACACCTGCCTATCCCAGGTCCTTAGGGGAAAAAACCTCAATAGGTGGATAAAAATGCCAAATTCAGTCTGAACATCTGGCGAATTGTGTGACGAACCATGGTAACAATAACGCTCCAGACTCAGCCATTCTTAAATAAGAAAAAGTCAAGACAGGCAGGATATTGGAAGTGGCAATACTTGGAAGTAGCAGAAGAGAAGAGAAAGAACTGGAGAAAATCACAAAATGCAAAGACCTGCCAATAGAAGTCAACCGTGGCGAAAGAAAGCAAAACTAGTAGAAGTGCAAACAGTAGTGGAAGTGCAATCCCATAAACATGTGGAGTGCTACTTGAACATTATCGGCATTGACAAAATCCCCATCAGTCAATTGCAGAAGGCAGCTCTACTTGGAACAGCTTATAACCTATTGATACCTTTATAAGAACATAAGAACCTAAGAAGAGCCCTACTGAATCAGGCCAAAACCCATCAAGTCCAGCATTCTGTGTCACACAGTGGCCCACCAATTGTCCATGGGGATCTTGAGCAGAAAGAAAAGGCAAGAACCTCCCTTTCCCTTGACCCCCAAAAAGTGGGACCCAAGGGAATCCTGCCTGCCTCAACCAACATAGAGGCGGCACATTTATTTATTTATTTATTTGTTTATTTGTTTGTTTGTTTGTTTATTTATTTATCAGATTTGTATGCCGCCCCTCTCCGCAGACTCGGGGCGTCTCACAGCAATAATAATACAATGTAAACAAATCTAATATTTAAGTTAATTTTAAAAAACCCCAATTTAGAAACCAATCATACATACATGGACATCCGTTTCAATAACCACTGATACACTTGACATCCATGAATCTGTCTAAAGGCTGACAGCTGTCATGACCTCTTCAGGAAGCGAGTTCCACAAACCAATGACCCTCTGGGTGAATAAATATTTCCTTTTATTTGTCCTCTCTTATCTATGAGCTTTAGGGAGTACCCCCTCATCCTAGTATTGTGTGTGAGAGAAAAGAATTTTTCTCTATCCACCTTTTCTATCCCATGCATGATTTTTTACACTTCGATCAAGTCACCTCTTAAACACCATCTTTCAAAGCTGAAGAGACCAAGAGACTTTAACATCATCAAACTTCCACAATTGCCTATCAATTGTTTGGAAAGGAGTAGAAAAAAATTGCAAAATCTGGTCTGAACTGTGCAATGAACCATTATGTTTGAATGAGTGTTAATATACAAGCGTATGATGCACAGAAGGGCATATACATATATATGCTATATGAATAAGATCTCAAATTAGTTCCCCAAATATTATTTGATCATCACCAAGAGAGGGTTCCTGGCTTCCACCAATATTAAGGCGAAAGAATCAGGATTAAATCCAAATTATGTGTTTGAATGAGTGTTAATATACAAGCGCATGATGCACAGAAGTGCATATGCATATATATGCTATATGAATAAGATCTCAAATTAGTTCCCCAAATATGAGTCATTTTACATCTTTGCCATATGTCACTTCAATTCTTTGCTTGGCTAGCAATCATCTCCAAGCATCGCTATTAATGAATACATATTTTGCAACAATAATTAGGCAACAACTAATTTACACAGATTACAAACTGGGGAGAGTTGCTTTGGGAGAAAATAAAAATGGAAAGATAAACAGGCCATAACTATACCAGAAGGCTTTGACACTGCTTGGCAGTACTAAATTGCATGAGGATAGAGAACAGGAATGCAGTTTTCAATTCTGGTCTTTGCCTCCATCATCAGTTTTTGACATGTTCTAGAGGTCATGAGACACTTAGAATTCTTAAGCCAATTTTTAGCCATTGGCAATAAAAAATAAAATTAAAAAAACCATATCGTGCTACAGCTGTCATGCTGATTGGAAGCTCTGTGAATTATTGTTCCAATCCAAAACTAATCCAGACTGAGATAGTTGATTGTCACAAGAATGTTAGGACAGTTTCAAGCATTATCATACTCCGGCTCAATATTTTAAGAAGCCCAGAGAAACATTATAATGGATTCCACTTCTTCACTTCATCTTTGTTTGATAGAAAACAAAGTTTTCCAACTTTCCCTACAGAATTAATCAATGATGGTCCTCAAGTCTCAATATCTATGGAGATTTTCAATCATCCAGGTCATGGTTGACCCAGAAATATTTTTGTCCAAAAGGCAACTGAAGTTCTTGGGGTTTTTTTTCACTCTTTGAAAACATTTTGTTTCTTCTAGGACTGAAGAAGCTTCTTAGATGAGAAGTGAAACATTGCAGTCCTATGTCATAGAATAACTCAAATCATAAATAAACAAGGAAAATTACAGGCCTATAAAAGGATGGTTAACCCTAGTTGCTTGGTACAGCACAATATTCTAGGGCAGAAAAATAATTTCAGTAGTTGCCCTTAAAGTTGGTAGGAGTTATTGATAGCCTTAGCATGAGACAAAACCAAAAAAATAATCTAAAACAGAGTCAAAAAGTTTAAAAGCCTGAGCAGAAAATAAGATCATGTATTGGTCAAGAGTTTCATGGTGGGAGGAAAACATTAGCAGGACGGAAATATATATATTTCAGATGGTACTTCAGATGTGAAGAGCAGTAGGGAGAATTACACATCCTGAGAAAAAGACATAACCTACTTCTAATGCATTTCTCCATCAATGACTTTGTTCCGTTCCAAAAGAGAAGCCGAGAAGAAGATTTCAAGCAACTGCTTCTAATTTTTCTTTCCCCGTTTTTATTTATTTATTTATAGACAATCATTTGTACCTAATTAGGTTTGAAGGTTATGATTGGCTCTCATCAGATTCTATTCATCACTGGGTCAACTTATACTTTGCACCAAGGTTTCATTTGCTAGGATTTACAGGAAAAACAACAGCAAGCCAAATAAAAGTCATAATTGATCAAATGGAAGGAGTGAAGGAAAAGAAGCGGAGAAATTGGAGCAGTTTAATAGATATGCAATTAAAAGGCATTTGGAGGAAGCTTCATTGGAGTAGTAGATGTCAAATTAATTTACAAGGTCAGTCAAGAGTAGTTGGCTTCCCCTTTTGATTTTGATTGTGGGGAACTAATTGTGGTACGATCGCAAATTGTGACCATGTGACCCCAGGTAAAAACATACCAGTTGCTGAGTACCCAAATTTTGATCAAATAACCGTGGGGATGCTATGATGGCTATAAGTGTGAGGACCAGTTGTAAGTCTCTTTTTCTAGTGCTGTTGTAACTTTCAATAATTACTAATAATGGTTATAAGTTGAGGATTACTTGCATTTCACTGGGTTTCGTTAGATATCGTTCTATCTCTGTGGTTTCAACAGTTATTCTTACTCCTTCATATGAAATGCTGTGTCGTCAGTTGGGAGACTTAAAATCCATAGAAAGATACAAATAGATTAGAATAGAATAGAGTCGAGCAGAGCAAAGCAGGACAGGACAGAATAGAATTCTTTATTGGCCAAGTGTGATGGGACACATAAGGAAATTGTCTTGGTGCATATGTGCGCGGTGTGCATAAAAGAAAATATAAATTTGTCAAGAATCATGTGGTACAACACTTAATGATTGTCATAGGGGTCAAATAAGCAATGAAGAAAAAATATCTTAAGGATACAAGCAACAAGTTACAGTCATACAGTCCTAAGTGGGAGGAAATGGGTGATAGGAATGATGAGAAAAAACTAACATAAATAGAAGTGCAGACTAAGTAAAAAGTTTTGCAGTGTTGAGGAAATTATTTGTTTAGTAGAGTGATGGCGTTTGGGAAAATAATTGTTTTTGTGTCTAGTTGTCATGGTGTGCAGTGCAATAGCAATAAACCTAGACTTACCAGTATATACCACTTTTCAGTGCTTTATAGCCCTCTCTAAGGGGATGATAGAGTTAACCTATTTCCCCCAACAATCTGAGTCCTCATTTTACTGATCTTGGAAGGATGGAAGGCTCAGTCAACCTTGAGCCACTCAGAATTGAATTCCAGGCTGTGGGCAGAGTTTGCTTGAAATACTGCATTTTAACCACTGAACCACCAGATGACAAAAAAATCAGATGTACAGTGGTCCCTCTACTTAAGAACGCCTCTACTTAAGAACTTTTCTAGATAAGAACTGGGTGTTCAAGATTTTTTTGCCTCTCCTTAAGAACCATTTTCTACTTAAGAACCCGAGCCCGGAAAAATTTCCCAGGAAATTTGAGAGTGGCACGAAGGCCCAGACAGTTTCCTGCCATTCCCCCTTTAATCCTGGCCACCTCGGGCTTTTCTGGGCTGCCAGAGGAGCCTTTCGGTAGCGCT
Organism: Erythrolamprus reginae; assembly: GCF_031021105.1. Lineage (NCBI taxonomy): Eukaryota > Metazoa > Chordata > Lepidosauria > Squamata > Dipsadidae > Erythrolamprus > Erythrolamprus reginae. The sequence continues at coordinate 8,455,249 of NC_091963.1, forward strand.
TAAGGAGGTTTTGGCAGTCCAGAGAGAACAAAGCATTTTCCTTTCTCTGGGTGCTTGGAGAGGGAATAAATCTCTGCCAGCGTCCAGAGAAAAGAAACACTCCCTTCGCTCTGGGCAGCCAAGGAGTCACCACAGCGAAGGACAGGCGCTGGCTACAAAGCGAGCGAACGAGAGGAGAGGGGAGCCCTTCAGCATGGGAAGGAAGAGGCAGCAGGTAGCAGCAGCAGCAGCCAGTGTAGGGGAGGCAGCCTCATGCCAGGTGTATGGGAGGCGCGTGCTCCTCCTCGCTGCCTCAGAGTCCCTCTTTTTTTTTTTAAGCCTTAAAGTTTTGGATTTTTTTGATTCCCCTCATCTCACCTTCTTCCTTCGGCAGCGACTGTCCTCCTCCTCTAGTTCCTCCTCCTCCTCCCACCCAATTTCTGAGCTTTTATTTCTTTCCTAATGGGTTTGCACACATTATTTGCTTTTACATTGATTCCTATGGGAAAAATTGCTTCTTCTTAAAAACGTTTCTACTTAAGAACCTGGTCACGGAACGAATTAAGTTCTTAAGTAGAGGTCCCACTGTATTCCCTTGGGCCAATTGTTATTAAACAAATGGGATGATACTCTTGTGAATTCTGATGACATTTTCTCTTCTTCTTCGGAATAAAAATTAAAACTAAATTCCTTTCCCCATTTGGAATCTTTAAAAAGCTAGAAAGGAAAAAAATTGACTCTTTTGAGCTATGGTACTGGAGAAGGCTCCTGCCATTCCTCGGACTGCAAAGTTGACTAACAAGCAACTTCTGTAGCGCATAACACCAGATATGTCACTGGAAGGCAAAATCACAAAACTGTGTCTCACTTACATTGGCCTTGTCATCATAGATAAAATAATTACATTTATAGATTTAGTGGTAAAAGGAAACCAGGTTGTCAAGACGCATGGTGGCTGGACACCATCAAAGCTGACACCATCTAGAGTAGTGTTTCCCAACCTTGGCAACTTGAAGATATCTGGACTTCAACTCCCAGAATTCCCCAGCCAGCATTCACTGGCTGGGGAATTCTGGGAGTTTGAAGTCCAAATATCCTCAAGTTGCCAAGGTTGGGAAACACTGATCTAGAGCATAGAAAAGAAGAAATACTAGGTAGGAAGATCTGAAGAGACATGGCCTATAGAGTCACTATAAAGTCGGACATGATTAAATGGATAATATCATTTGAGCCGCAGTGGTGCAATGGTTAGAGTGCAGTACTACAGGCTACTTCTGCTGATCACCGACTGCCAGCAGTTTGGCAGATTGAATCTCACCAGGCTCCAGGTCCTTCCATCCTTCTGAGATCAGCAAAATGAGGACCCAGATTGTTGAGGGCAATAGGTGGGCTCTGTAAACCGCTTAGAGAGGCCTGTAAAACATAAAGCGGTATATAAGTCTAAGTGCTATTGTTTCTTTCCTAATGGATTTGCACGCATTATTTGCTTTTACATTGATTCCTGTGGGAAAAATTGCTTCCACCCACAAACTTTTCTACTTAATAACCTAGTCACGGAAAGAATTAAGTTCTTAAGTAGAGGTACCACTGTATTACAGCCCTTTACAAGAAAACTAGGCCTTTGCACCATGTGCCCCAAAATAGGTTAATTTGTGCTCGATGTTTTCCACACTATGAGAAATGGAAATAGTAGGCCCACCTTTTGTTAACGCCATTAGTTTAAATTGTATGAACTGCAGGACTCTCCAGCAGCTAAATTTCTCCCAGATATAGCTTTCATAATTCCAGGGCTAACACAATACCTGCTCTTCAGCCACTTGTGAAAAGACTCTTTATTTGAAGAGTCATTGCTGTAAAACCACTGGGTGACAACTTAATGAAAAATTGAATGCTGCATTTAATTTTCCTTTTTAAGATCTGGATGGGAAAGATCAAAGAGGCTCTAATGTTTGCAAATGATCTATGCAATCAGAGAAAGAGGCATGCATTTTGCATTTAAGTGAATGCATGCCCCTAAATACCAATGCTTAAACCTGGATAATGGATACAAAGCATCTACATCATATAGTATGATGCTAATCCATAATCCATTGGAATCTATTATAGCTTTTGCAATGCAATCTATTATCAATGTAATCCCACTGGAGGATTTAAAAAAAAGAAAAAAGAAACACCCCACACCAATCCTTTATCTGGATTTTGTGCAGGGCATGCCTTGATTGGAAAGTGTTGCTCTTAAGCAAAATAAGGTCTCGGTTCAGCCTAACGATTTCAGAAATCCCTTTGAACAAGCTACAAAATGGATCCAGGACAATAGATCCTGGCTGTCTGGCCAGACCCACTTCACTGCTGGCTCCGGCCGCAACTGATCCATTAATGGGCTTTTATCACATTAACAGAGTTGGAAGGGATCTTGCAGGACATCTAGTCCAACCCCTGGCCCAAGCAGGAGATACTTACATCTACCTCTACCTAGGGTCGAACTCCCAACCTCCTGGTTGTAAGGCAAGAGCACCACCTTTTATCCTTGCCTGGCCCTCTGCAGCTCTCTAAGATTTAGTGCTGCCAGTTTTTTGCACACTTCCCCTTCCTAGCCTTTCAGGAGGTGGTCACAGTGGCTGCACGTTCAGTGAAGGGCTGCAAAAAAATTTTTACTACCACACTGTGGGCATGACTTATTGTGTGGGTGTGGCTTGATGGTCATGTGACTGGGTAGAAGTGGCTTGCCGGTCATGTGACCAGGTGGGAATGACGTGACAATCATGTGACCAGGGGGTGGTTTAAACATCATGTGATTGGGTGGAAATGGCTTATCGGCCAAGATAAGTTTTCAAATAGGTGCTTGGACTCTTTTTGGGTTGATTAAGTCACATTATTTGTCAAATGCTAGACAGCATTATTTGTTGAGCAGCATAGTAACATTTTAAGGTTTTGTATTTGAACCCACAAGGTTCAGTAGGATAACAAATTAGGCAAGTAGCTCAATTTTCTTGAATTGCTATAAAAGTTCAGTTCTAGATAATGACTAAAATGATTAAAGCATTTATGGATAAAAACATGCTATTTAGTTATTTCCTATTTTAAAAGTAACTAAGGATCATACTAAGGCAGTGTTTCCCAACCTTGGCAACTTGAAGATATTTGGACTTCAATTCCCAGAATTCCCCAGCCAGCATTCGCTGTCTGGGGAATTCTGGGAGTTGAAGTCCAAATATCTTCAAGTTGCCAAGGTTGGGAAACACTGTACTAAGGTACTAGAGAAGGAAGGACAAGTAAAAAAACTATTAAGCATTCAATAAATAGTGCATAAACGTACTACCCCCAACGCCCCACTCCTTCATGGGGGCAGCAACCCATTCCCTGCCTGGCTCCAATCTGCACGCAGCTCCTCTTCGCAACATGTTCCACAGGAGCTGGGTGCAGGCTGCAATGAGCAGTGAGGGTGCCAGAAACCGCAGGGTGGAGCCCCACACCCAACACACCTTTTGGGAATGGAATGGCACTGTGCCACTCCTGGGAAGACATGCCTGGTGGAGCGGAGCAACTTGGTTTCCCTATGTCTTTATTTATCCCACACAACCAATTGGCTGGGGATAAATTGCCCAGGACAAGGGAACAGAAAACCAGTGGCAGGTGGAAGGGAAATGCCAGCAAAGGCTCAGCTGTGGATAAATGCCCACGAGGGCTTGGCTGTGGCAGGGGCCCTAAGGTGCCAGTGGTTAATTGTCGGATTCCAATACAAAATAACCCTATTGAAATTTATTTATTTATCTATCTCCATCTCCATCTATCCATCTATCCATCTATCCATCTATCCATCTATCCATCTATCCATCTATCCATCTATCCATCTATCCATCTATCCATCTATCCATCTATCCATCTATCCATCTATCCATCTATCTATCTAGATCTATCTATCTATCTAGATCTATTTATCTAGATCTATCTATCTATCGATCTATCCATCTATCCATCTATCCATCTATCCATCTATCCATCTATCTATCTAGATCTATCTATCTATCTAGATCTATTTATCTAGATCTATCTATCTATCTATCTATCGATCTATCGATCTATCGATCTATCGATCTATCGATCTATCGATCTATCGATCGATCTATCGATCTATCGATCTCTATTTATCTAGATCTATCATCTATCTATCTATCTATCTATCTATCTATCTATCTATCTATCTAGATCTATCTATCTAGATCTATCTATCTATCTATCTATCTATCTAGATCTATCTATCTAGATCTATCTATCTATCTATCTATCTATCTATCTATCTATCTATCTATCTAGATCTATCTATCTAGATCTATCTATCTATCTATCTATCTATCTATCTATCTATCTAGATCTATCTATCTAGATCTATCTATCTAGATCTATCTATCTATCTATCTATCTATCTAGATCTATCTATCTAGATCTATCTATCTAGATCTATCTATCTATCTATCTATCTATCTATCTATCTATCTAGATCTATCTATCTAGATCTATCTATCTAGATCTATCTATCTATCTATCTATCTATCTATCTAGATCTATCTATCTATCTATCTATCTATGTAGATCTATCTATCTATCTATCTATCTAGATCTATCTACTTACCTACCTACCTACCTACCTATCTAGATCTATTTATCTATCTGTCTGTCTGTCTGTCTGTCTATCAATCCATCCATCCATATTTTTTTCTGTTTGTCTATCCAACCTTTTTCTATCTCTCCATCCATCCATTCATCCATCCATCTTTTTATCTCTCTCTCTCTCTCTCTCTCTCTCTCTCCCTCCCCCCCCTCTCTCTCTCTCCCTCCCTCCCAACCAACCAACCTACCCACCCAAAATTATCATGAAAATGGCAGGTTAAAATATTGTGGTTTTGGCTCCTAACATGCCAGATATAACTGTGCTTGAAAAAAAACAAGAAAACGTAGATAATTGATTTGGCAATACCAGACAGAGGAGAGTAGACTAGAAGTCAAAGAAATGGAGCTCACACAACATCAAGATCTGAAAATTGAAATTGGAAGGTTATGGCGCAAATCAGCCATTGTGGTCCTAGTGGTTATTGGCACGCTAAAAATACCAAAAAGTCTTGGATGGCAATTAGAAAGTCTGTGCATTGACAACATTTCTATCTGCCAGTTGTTAAAGGCCGCTCTGCTTGAATCTGCAAATACGCTACACTGATACATTACAATGGCCTAGGCTAGGGTCCTTGGGAAGACCTCAGTGTGCATGAAGGCCAACACCAGCTAAGGAACTGGAAGCTGTGACTTCACATTGTTGTGAGCTGACAATAAAAATTGACATACTCTATTTACCAAAGAGTTGGGGAAGGGATTTCTTTATTTATTTTTTTAGCATAGAATAGAATTCTTTATTGGCCTAGAGTGGTTGAACACACAACGAATTTGTCTTTGGTGCATATGCTCTCAGTGTACATAAAAGAAAAAGATACATTTGTTATCCCAGATCATGCAATTCCTTTTGTGATCTTCAGACATTGAAAATCAATGGGGAAGCCAGAATAATTTAACAACCCAACTTAACTTCAGTGATTCACTTAACAACCGTGGCCAGAAAGATTGTAAAATGGGGCAAAACTCACTTTAAAAGTATCTTCCTTAGCAATAGAATAGGATAGGATAGAATAGAATAGAATAGAATTCTTTATTGGCCAAGCGTGACTGCACACACAAGGAATATGTTCTCAGTGTACATAAAAGAAAAAAGATACATTTGTCAAGAATCATGTGGTACAACACTTAATGATTGTCCTAGGGGTCAAATAAGCAATGAAGAAACAATATTAATAAAAATCTTAAGGATACAAGCAACAAGTTACAGTCATAAAGTCATAAGTGGGAGGAGATGGGTGATAGGAATGATGAGAAAAAAACTAGTAGTAATAGTAGTGCAGACTTAGTAAATAGTTTGACAATGTTGAGGGGATTATTTGTTTAGCAGAGTGATGGCGTTCTGGAAAACACTGTTCTTGTGTCTAGTTGTCTTGGTGTGTAGTGCTCAATTAGAGCCGTTTTGAGGATAGGAGTTGAAACTGTTTATGTCCAGGATGCGAGGGGTCAGTAGATATTTCCATAGCCCTCTTTTTGAGTCCTACAGTATACAGGTCCTCAATGGAAGGCAGGTTGGCAGCCATTGTTTTTTCTGAAGTTCTGATTATCCTCTGAAGTCTGTGTCTCTTTTGTTGGGTTGCAGAACTGAACCAGACTCAATAGAGGTGCAGATGACAGACTCAATGATTCCTCTGTAGAACTGTAGCAGCAGCTCCTTGGGCAGTTTGACCTTCCTGAGTTGGAATTTCGGATTATATTGTGGTCATACATCAAGCACATCCTGTACATTAAAAAAAAAAGCAGTTATAACAGAGGAGCTAATTCTGGCTGAAAAAAATCGAGCCTTATGATAGACCTGAGCATCGTATGGACCGTGAGCCATATCTGGCCCTTTGGTTGTCCGTGTCCAGTCTTTGGCAGATCAATTAGAAATGAAATGTAAATACCGTATTTTTCGATGTATAAGACGCACCTTTTTCCTCCCTAAAAGAGACTGGTGCATCTTATACTCTGAATGTAGCTTTTTTTCCAGCCCTAACTAGCTGCTTACGATCTTCCCAGCTCTTACCTTGCAGGCTCTTTCATTGTTTCTCTCTGTGAAGAATGTTTTCCAAGCTCTAAGTCTTTCCAGGGTTTGTTTCATTGCTCTAACTTGCTCTGAGTAAGTTTCTTTCCAGCCCTAAGCAGGTGCTAACAATTTTCCCAGCTCTTACTGGCTTGCAAGCTCTTTCATTGTTACTCTCTCAGAATAAAAATTATTTAAGACCTTAACCAGGGGATAAAATAATATGCTGAAGCTAACCAGGGTATTTTCCTCCCCTAAAACTAAGGTGCATCTTATATTCCGGGGCGTCTTATACTCCGAAAAATGTTTGAGGGCATCAAATCATATTACATTGGTTCTTCATGTAGCCCTTGGTAGAATTAATTGCTAATCCATGCCTTAAGAACAAATACATACCAAGCCAGAATTGAGAAGACAGCCACAGATAACAAGTGCTGCTTCTGCAAAGAAGCTGAAGAAATGGTGGATTGTTTTGCTTAGCTGCTGCAAGATCGCAGAGGCTGATTACAAGCAACCTCATGACAAAGTAGAAACAATGGTGCATTGGAATATCCACAGGAAATATCACTTCTCTGCAAGCAAGAATTGGTGGGTTCACGAAGTAGACAAAGTATTATTAAAAAATGAAGATGCTGAAGTGCCCTGGGTCTTTTCAAATTCAAACAGGCAAGCCTGTGCAATAGAAAGCCTCAGATTTAAGAATTATTTATAATAAAGGCAAAATGAGGTGCTTCAGTGGCCGTTATAATACTCAGACATAGCAGAAGAGAAAGAATCGAGGGACATCACAAAACGAAAGATGTGCAAATAAAAGTAGAACATCCAGGACAGTGAAGGGCTGTAAAAAAATTTACTACCACACTGTGGGCGTGGCTTATTCTGTGGGTGTGGCTGGCTGGCTGGCTGGCTGGCTGGCTGGCTGGCTACGTGATGAGATGAGAGTGGCTTGATGATCATGTGACCGGGGCGGCGGCTTAAAGGTCATGTGACTGGCATAATGTTGTCTGGCAGACTAGATGGATCATGAGGTCTTTTTCTGCCGTCAGTCTTCTATGTTTCTATGTTTCTATGAAAGAATAGAAGAAGAGATATAGGAATAGAAGAAAGGTATAGGAGATATAGGGGACAGAAGGCACTCTAGTGCAGGGGTCCCCAACCACCGGGCCGCGGACCAGTACCGGGCCGCGGGGCATGTTGCACCGGTCTGTGGAGTCAGCAGCTGCCGACCCTCATGCCGCCACCCCCTCCCTCCAGCGCTTCGCCTCCCACCGGGCAAGAGGCCTCGGGAGGCAGGTTCTGCCGGCCACAGGACGATGGATGGGACAGAGGGGCGGGAAGGACCGAGAGGCTCAAGCCTCTTTTGGTTTCTGCCGCGGGGCGCTTTTGCGTTTTTGGCTGGGGGGAGGCAGGAGGGCCAGCCTGACCCCCTCTCTCCAGCGCTTAGCTCCCGCTGGGCAAGAGGGCTTGGGAGGCAGGTTCTGCCGGCCACAGGACGATGGCGGGAAAGAGGGGCGGGGAGGACCAGCACCCCCATGCTTAATCCCGACCCCAACCACGCCCCTTTCCACCCCCACTGGGCCATAGAAAAATTGTCTTGCTGAAACTGGTCCCTGGTGGAAAAAACGTTGGGGACCACTGCTCTAATGCACTTGTACTCGCCCCTTACTGACCTCTTAGGAATCTGGATAGGTTTGCAAGCTAACACATGAAAGGATCCAATTTTTCGTTTGTAGGATGCATGCTAAGCTTTCAAAGCCCCCAATTGGTCTCTGACATCTCCACTTAGAAATGGAAGCATTTAACCTGAGGAGCGAATTCAAATCATATGGCAAGACAATCCCTGAGTGGCAGCAATTCAGGGTTAGCAATTGCTATGATCAGCTGCGGGCCAGAGAATCTTCTCTGCTGCGTGGATAGGATGTTTCTTTCATACTCCCCAATTCTATACATGCTTCACAACGATGCTTTGTTGCGTTGATTCACAGGATTGTAGGCATGAACAAAAGGACAAGGCTGGCCAACAAGGCAACATCACACAGACAATTGAGCTGAAACAGAATATGACATTTATCTATATTTTTTTTAAAAAAAGATTGCCAATATGCAATCTAAATAATAAATCTGGATATAAGCATAATATCCGCATTGTTGTTTTTAATGTAAAGTCCAAACAGGAGTCGCTATGAAAATAGCTGATAATTCTTTTTCACTTGTTCTTGCATTTTAAAATTTTTCCTTCCTACTTACAGATAGTCCTCAGTTACTTCTTGCCTCATTCAGCAATTGCTTTAAGTTAGTACAATGTAGGAACAGCACTTAGACTTATATACTTTAAGTCATCTGGCAGAGCCCAGGGGAAGAGCCTTCTCTGTGGCGGCCTCAGCCCTCTGGAATCAGCTCCCTACAGAGATTCGCACCGCCCCCACCCTTCTTGCCTTTCGCAAGAGTTTCAAGACCAACCTATGTTGCCAGGCTTGGGGCAATTAGACCCAGACTATCATTGTTGAACCTTATGATTCTTGACGAATGTAGCTTTTCTTTTATGTACACTGGGAGCATATGTACCTAAGACAAATTCCTTGTGTGTCCAATCACACTTGGCCAATAAAATTCTATTCTGTTCTGTCCTGTCCTGTTCTACCCTATCCTATTCTATTCTATTCTATTCTATTCCATTCCATTCCATTCCTTAAACAATGACTAGCTACACAGCCAAATCACTTATATTGCTTTCATAAAAATTCACCCCTGGAGAACCTGACTTAAACTCAACCCTGACAAGACGGAATGGATGTGGGTATTGCCTCCCAAGGACAATTCCATCTGTCCATCCATTACCTTGGGGGGGAAATCACTGACCCCCTCAGAGAGGGTCCGCCACTTGAGTGTCCTCCTCGATCCACAGCTAACATTAGAGCACCATCTTTCAGCTGTGGCTAGGAGGGCATTTGCCCAGGTTCGCCTGGTGCACCAGTTGCGGCCCTATTTGGATAGGGAGTCCTTGCTTACGGTCACTCATGCTCTTATCACCTCGAGGTTTGACTATTACAATGCTGTCTACAAGGGGCTACCTTTGAAGAGTGGTTGGAAACTTCAAATTGTGCAGAATGCAGCCGCCCGAGCCATCATGGATCTACCCAGATATTTCCATGTCTCTCCATCACTCCACGGACTGCACTGGTTGCTGATTGGTTTCCGGACACAATTCAAATGTTGGTGATGATCTACAAAGCCCAAAGCCCATCAGACCAGATTACTTACGGGGCTGCCTTCTGCCACATAAATCCCTGTGGCCAATTAGGCCCCACAGAGTTGGCCTTCTCCAGGTCCCATCAACCAAACAATGTCGTTTGGCAGAGCCTAGGGGGAAGAGCATTCTTTGTGGTGGCACCGGCCCTCTGGAATCAGCTCCCCCCAGAGATTCATACTGCCTCCACCCTCCTCGCCTTCCGCAAGAGCCTCAAGATCCACCTATGTCACCAGGCTTGGGGCAATTAGACCTTGCCCCTCTGATCAATAAATGTAATGTATGGTGTGATTGGACTGTATGATTGCGAATTACACTAGGGCTTTTAAATGTATTTTAAATTATTAGATTTGTGCTACATGCTTATGTTTGTATCTATTCTGTGAGCCGCCTGAGTCTTCGGAGAAGGGTGGCATACAAATCTAATTAATAATAATATTAATAATAATAATAATAATAATAATAATGAGAAGGAGAAGGAGGAGGAGGAGAAGGAGAAGAAGAAGAAGAAGATGTTTCTATGTTTCTAAGAAGAAGAAGTCACCTTTTTCTGTGCCATTGTAACTCTGAACTGCCTCTAAATAAGCGGTTGTAAGTCGAAGACTACACGCATAGCTTATTTTTCTTGGTATGCCTGTCATTGCCAATATGTCACTGTGCATATTTTAAGGCACATGAAGCTGTTCATATTTTGATAGGACACACCAAGGAACATGGACCAAAAGGGTGGTTCAGTAGGCGTGAAAAAGGCTGTTCCTATTTGTGAGATGAAATAATTGGGCCCTTGTGAATAATAGCGTTGGAATCTCTGCATTTGCTCTAAGAAAGTAAATATCCTGGCTTTCTTAGCTGCAGTAAACTTATCCTTTGAAAGATTAAAGGCATGCTCTACGCCATGACATTCTTGCTAAAAAGTGCAGCCCGTTTATTGGGCTGGAGTGAAAAACCAATCAATGAATTTCGTTATAACTATGGATGTTTGAGCGGTTCTGTAATTAAGATTTGATTAATCTCCAAAACTCAGTTTAACTTAGATTAAACCTGCATCGATTGTATTTCTTCACAATTACAGACTAGGTGCAGCCAACTTCCCAGGTCATTACGGAGCTGGTAATCAGTTGAGAACGAGGGGGAGAAGGAGGAGGAAACAGATTAAAAGGAAACACAGCTTCGCTTTTTAGAATATGCAACTGCAAAGGCCGACCAACTGAGAACAAAGAAAAACACATTAATAATAATAATAATAATAATAATAATAATTATTATTATTATTATTATTTATTAGATTTGTATGCCATCCCTCTCCGAAGACATAAAAACAGATTTTGCAATTGAACAAGTAGTACATACGTGGAGTCCTCAACTTACAACCTCTGGGTTTAATGACATTTAGAACAGGGGTGGGTTGTACTTACTGGCATACCAGGCACATGCATCCTGGTAATTAAGGCGCTCTCGTGTTTCCTGTGCTCTCCTTCCTGGGTCGACCCCCCTCAGGCTGGGTAGCTAGGCGAACGGGGGCTGCCAGAAGCATAAATGCTGCCAGTGCTTCCACTCACACCTTCTGCTTGCACCTCAGGTGGGAGGTGGCCGCGTGAGGCTGGAGGGGAGCCGGGCAGGAGAGAGGGAAGCTCGTCCGAGGCCAGGAAGGAGGAAAGAGGAAAAAAGCAAGGAGCGCAGACGCAGCAGCAGGGGAAAAAAGGAGAACCAAGCCGAGACCAGTAATCCAGAAAGTGACAGCCGCCGATCAGCTGGAGATGCGCACCCATCTTCATTTCTGCCGGTGGAACTGCGTTCCACCCTGCCCTGCCTGCTGCCCACCCCTGCTCGGCACCCCCTGGGGGCCCGGCCTCACTATTTCAGTAGACAAAAAAATGTACGGTTTCTCTGAATTTCACAAACATTTCCCAAGAGTGGAACACTCCTGTAGTGAGGGCAGTAGCTCACTAGCGGATCTGCCTCCCAATTAATTTATTTAAAGATGCATCTACTTAAAGATTTATAGGCCACTTAAGTTGCCAAGATGTGACTCTGGGCAGCATGAAACCATTAAAACAAATCATAATACCTCAATAACAGCAACAAAAACTGTCTGAAAAAACGAAACAGTCAGTTGAAGAAGATGCTTCACCCTCAGGAACCAGTTCACCTGGTATCCTGGGTCCAGCCACATTGAGTTTCCCCTGGATTTAATTTCATTTATGAAAGAGAGAGAAGGCAAGGAAGCGAAAGAGAAAATGTAGGTTGGAAAGGAAGGACCCTCACTCATTCCTGGCTCTTCTTGTAACTAAGGGCCTGCATTTGCTCAACGCAGGAAGGCTAATTACTGTTTGCGTGTCTCTGTGTTATAATTGTTTTGTGTAAATCCAGCCTGTGCACTTAATTTAGAGTTCAGAGTATGTGTGAACCAAGTAAATAGTTTAATTTAGAACCCAGGTTAATTGTAGTGGATGAATGCAGGGCAAGAATGAACGACTCCTTCTGAAATAACCCTTTGAAGACATTATGAAAGAACGTTGTTTTTCCCCTCCTTTTTATCAGATCAAATGGGACCTGGTAAGGGGAGAAAATGCAGGACAAATTTCCTAATAAACTTCCTTCTAATTGGAACAGAGAAAGGAGAAATTCTTAAATAATCTGCACCTTTCACCATAGTTCCCTCTAAGTCTAAGCTGAGCAGTGAGCAATCGCTCACTTAAAAATCATCATCAACTCAGAGTTTTCCAAACCTGCCCAGAAGCCGAGAGGGAAAGAGTGAGAGGGAAGGAGAGAGAGAGGAAGAGAGGAAGAGAGAGAAACAGATAGAAAAAAGAGAGGAAGGAAAAGAGAAAGAAAAAGAGTGGGAGTAAGGAAGAGAGAAAGAAAATCAAAATCTAGTTTGAAACTAGCTCAACTATTTAAGTGGCATTTTGATATTGATAGAGTTGCCCTATTATGAGCTCACTGTTATAGACACACAGTACAGTATTTTATTTTGAAATTCTCTAAGGCAAAACAGGGTGGGTTTTTTATTTATTTGTTTGTTTGTTTGTTTATTTATTTATTTATTTGTTTATTTATTTATTTATTTATTATTTCTGTGCCGCCCAGTCCCAAAGGGACTGCCGCTCAGACACTATACTTTTCCACCCACCCCCCAAAAAAATTAGAGGGAACACTGCCCTTCACCTAATCCTACATCATAGCAATTTGCTTGCACCAATTATACCGGCGCTAAAACTACCCTGCCTGTAATTAATATTTTCTGTCTCCAAGGATTTAGGTCAAATTATGTAAAAGATTTGACCTTTTTAAAGGCCTTTTCATTATCTTAAAAGAGCCTCCTAAACATTATCCCTCTTTCGTTTAAGGAATCTTGGGGTTGGGATTTGCCCCCCACCCCCCAAGGAGCACAAATATTCCAAATATGATTTTATAGGAACGAGCCAGTCATTGCAACTCAGTTCCACAATATTTTTTCAGGCGTCCCCAGCTCTGAAGGAGAACTGAGCTACTATAAATGTAGGGATGATGCTTCCATTCTGTCTTTGCGGCTCTGAACTATTTTACCTATGTCTTTACCAAAATGTCTCACCTATTCAGACATCATAAAACGATCCCCGGGTGCCAATTAGAGAGGGTTTCTTTCAGAAAGGAAAGAGGTGGTGTTGCCTGGGCTAGACATGGGGAGGGGGGCATTGATCCAGTGTCGGATGCTCCGTAGATGTGTGTGTCAGTCTAGACAATCAACTGTGAAGCTCGGGAGCCCCCAAAGCTTTGATTTATCACATTTTTGCACGCACACACACACCACAAAGGTCTGAGCCAAATGGTCAGTTGCTATTCCAGAGTACTAACTGCTAAGAATTTGCAAGAGCCCCTGTTCCCTCAACTTTTGGAATGACCATCCTTTTGAGGATCATTTATTTATTTATTTATTTATTTATTTATTTATTTATTTATTTATTTATTTATTATTTGGATTTGTATGCCGCCCCTCTCCGAAGACTCGGGGCGGCTCACAACAAGTGTAAAACAAATCATAAATAATTCAATTAGTAATTAAAATATTTAAAGATTTAAAAAACCCCATATACTAACAGACACACACACAGGCATACCATGTATAAATTAAATGTGCCCAGGGGGAGATGTTTAGTTCCCCCATGCCTGACGGCAAAGGTGGGTTTTGAGGAGTTTACGGAAGGCAGGAAGGGTACGGGCAGTTCTGATCTCCGGGGGGAGTTGGTTCCAGAGAGTCGGTGCCGCCACAGAGAAGGCTCTCCCCCTGGGGCCCGCCAACTGACATTGTTTAGTTGACGGGACCCGGAGGAGGCCCACTCTGTGGGACCTAACCGGTCGCTGGGATTCGTGCGGCAGAAGGCGGTCTCGGAGATATTCTGGTCATGCTGCAGACATTGGTATTTTGCCTCATTTATAGTCCAGGGCTGAGGAAGAATAAAGACTTTCAGAATGATAAAAGTTCAGTGATTATGTTTTCTTCTCTCCATAACACCTGATAGCGGAACAAAAAGCAATGGGAGTCCATGAGAGGAAGACCCAAACTGGAACTAAGGAGAAATTTTCTGACAATGAGAACAATTAGTTAATGGAACTGATTGCTTAATTAATAGAACTAATTGTCTGTTTTATTTTATTTAAATTGTTTTATGTTATTTTATTGTTAGGTTATGTTACGTTATTATGTTACATTACGTAACGTTATACTACGCTATGTTATTTTGTTATTGTTTTATTTTATTATTTTATTTTATTTCATTTAAATTATTTTATTTAAATTATTTTATTTTATTGTTGTGTTATGATAGGCCACGCTATTTTATTATTTTGTTTTATTTTTATTATTTTATTTTATTTAAATTATTTTATCTTATTGTTGTGTTATGCTATGCCACGCTATTTTATTATTTTGTTATTTTGTTTTATTTTATTATTTTATTGAAATTATTTTATTTTATTGTTATGTTATGAAGATAGGCCACGCTATTTTATTATTTTGTTTTATTATTTTATTTTATTTAAATTATTTTATTTTATTGTTGTGTTATGCTATGCTATGCTATTTTATTATTTTGTTTTATTTTATTATTTTATTTAAATTATTTTATGTTATTGTTACATTATGCTGTGCTATTTTATTTTATTATTTTGTTGTTTTGTTTTGTTTTATTGTTTTATTTTATTACTTTATTTTTTTTATTTATATCCCTCCTAATATTAAGTTTATAAATAACTCAAGGTGGCAGATATATCCAACACATCCTCCTCCTCCTATTTTCCTCATAATAACAACCCTATGAGGTGGGTGGGCTGAGAGAGGGAGAGAGAAAGAGAGGGGGGAGGGGAAGAGCCTAGCCAAGGTCACCCAGCTGAGGAGGTTGGGGGCAGTCCTGATCTCTGGGGGGAGTTGATTCCAGAGGGTCGGGGCCATCACAGAGAAGGCTCTTCCCCTGGGTCCTGTCAGACGGCATTGTTTAGTCGACAGGACCTAGAGAAGGCCAACTCTGTGGGTCCTAATCGGTTGCTGGGATTCGTGCGGCAGAAGGCAGTCCCGAAGATATTCTGGTCTGATGCCATGAAGGGCTTTATAGGTCATTACCAACACTTTGAATTGTGACCGGAAACTGATCGGCAGCCAGTGCAAGCCGCAGAGTGTTGACGAGACGTGGACATATCTGGGAAAGCCCATGACTGCTCTTGCGGCCGCATTCTGCACGATCTGAAGTTTCAAAACACTTTTCAAAGGTAGATTTTTAAAAGTCTCCTGTCCTAGGCAGGGGGTGGGACCAGAAAACCTCTAAGTCCCTTCCAGCTCTTTGACTGTATGATTCTATGACAATATATCTATTATTTATTCTGTGATAATATCTTCTGAATGGGCATCAGTGCCCTTATCTCAGAGACAGACGTTGGCAGACCAACCTGCTGGACAAGGGGATGGCTTTAATTTACTAGGCCTATTTATTGATTAGCTACATTTCTTTAAAACGCATTAGTCTTCATCCTATTATCTCCTGGATCAATTACTTTCATCAATTAAAGTTTAATAAATGTATCTGTTTCCAAAAGGCCTCTTGGAGAGCTTTGTTTATTTTTATTTTTTTTAAAGCAGCTCCATACTTGCCTAATGCTATTGACAGGACTCATCAAACTACTGTAGCATTAAAAAAGAAAATAATAATGTCCAACCATTCTAATAAAGGCATTACTCAGAAATTAAATCGGGATTCCCTCCATAAATCAGCAGTTGTATTTGCTTATTAAGTTTGTTTATCAAGTTTATTTATTTGTTTGTTTATCTGTTTGTTTGTTTATCCCATTATTATTATTATTATTATTATTATTATTATTATTATCATCATCATCATCATCATCATCATTATCATTATCATTATCATTATCATTATTATTTATTAGATTTGTATGCCACCCAACTCTACAAAGGACTCCCAAAAGTTTTACATTTCAGTAAAGAACAGAAGGACCCTTTGGCTATAATTTTGACATCATTGTTCATACTGGTTTATGCAGAATTACTCAGATTTTGAAAATTATTTTAAAATGAATTTTACCTTTTTAAAATCAAATACATACATAAGGTATATTTTGGAATTAATGGATATATCTCGATTTCTGGTCCTGCATTCTAGAGTGTAAGCTTGGTGGTAGATGTATTCCTGCACAAAAACTCACATTATTTTTAAATGGATTTTATTTATGATTTATTAAATTTGCTTGTCATCCATTTTGCAATATGGCACCTCATATTTCTAAAGTCATAAAAATATGTCTGAAATAGTACAGGGTATGCTCCTTGAGCAAAGGGGTTGGGCCAGAAGACCTCTAAGATCCCTTCCAGCTATATTATTCTGTTATATTTTAAATTATTTTCTTTTAAAAAATAATCTGCTGCTGCAACCTGGAGTTTGGTTTTACAGACAGATGTATTTCTATGAAACACACACACACACAGAGAGACATACACACTCTTTTAAAATGAGTTTTATACTTTTAAATTATATATACAGTGTTACCTCTACTTAAGAATTTAATTCGTTCCGTGACAAGGTTCTTAAGTAGGAACATTCTTAAGTAGAAGCAATTTTTCCCATAGGAATCAATGGAAAGAAATAAAAGTCAGAATTTGGGTGGGAGGAAGAGGAGGAAGAAGAGGAGGAGGACAGTCGCTGCCAAAGAAAGAAGGGGAGGGGAATAAAAAAAAATCCAAAACTTTAAGGCTTAAAAAAAAAAGAGGGACTCTGAACCAGCGAGGAGGAGTATGCGCCTCCCATATACTGGCTGCTGCTGTTGCTACCTGCTGCCTCTTCCTTCCCATGCTGAAGGGCCCCCCTCTCCTCTCGCTCACTCGCTTTGTAGCCGGCGCCTTTCCTTCGCTGTGGTGACTCCTTGGCTGCCCAGAGCGAAAGGAGAATTTTTTTCCTCTGGGTGCTGGCAGAGGTTTATTCCCTGTCCAAGCACCCAGAGAAAGAAAAATTATTCGTTCGCTCTGGACTGCCAAAGTGCTACCAAAGTGCTACCAAAAGGCTCCTCTGGCAGCCCAGATGGCCCGGATTAAAGGGGGAATGGCAGGAAACTGGCCGGGCATTCATGCCGCTCTCAAATTTCCTAGGAGATGGTTCTTTAGTAGAGGCAAAAAATTCTTGAACACCTGGTTCTTATCTATAAAAGTTCTTAAGTAGAGGCGTTCTTAGGCAGAGGTACACTGTAAATCTATTTAATAAATCTAATCTAATTAATAATAATGTGGCTTCCTTGCAGACTTTACTTATCAGAAGGTGGTCACATGATCCCAGGACCAGTAGTGGGTTCTACATGCAGGCGCAGAAGTATCCTGGACAGGTGGGCGGAGCCTCCTACTGCCGCCACTACTGGTTTGCGGAAACTGACCGAACCAGGCGCAACCCACTCGCTTTCCAGGACACTTTAATCATCAGAAATATGAACCAGTTGTCAAGTAGCTGAATTTTCATCATATGACCATAGTGATGTTGCCTGTAATGGGAATAGAGATTTTGCAGTATTCTTCCCCTGGAGTGGGGAGGAAATGGGGATTTTGCAATATCCTTCCCCTAAAGTG
The DNA here is from genome assembly GCF_031021105.1 of Erythrolamprus reginae. Lineage (NCBI taxonomy): Eukaryota > Metazoa > Chordata > Lepidosauria > Squamata > Dipsadidae > Erythrolamprus > Erythrolamprus reginae. Next base: position 8,473,240 of record NC_091963.1, read on the forward strand.
GAGAGAAATGGGGATTTTGCAATATCCTTCCCCTAGAGTGGGGAGGGATTGGAGATTTTGTAGTATCCTTCCCCTAGAGTGGGGAGGAAACGGGGATTTTGCAGTATCCTTCCCCTAGAGTGGGGAGGAAATGGGGATTTTGCAATATCCTTCCCCTAGAGTGGGGAGGAAATGGGGATTTTGCAGTATTCTTCCCCTAGAGTGGGGAGGAAACGGGGATTTTGCAGTATCCTTCCCCTAGAGTGGGGAGGAAATGGGGATTTTGCAGTATCCTTCCCCTAGAGTGGGGAGGAAATGGAGATTTTGCAGTATCCTTCCCCTAGATTGGGGAGGAAACGGGGATTTTGCAGTATCCTTCCCCTAGAATGGGGAGGAAATGGAGATTTTGCAGTATCCTTCCCCTAGATTGGGGAGGAAACGGGGATTTTGCAGTATCCTTCCCCTAGAGTGGGGAGGAAACAGGGATTTTGCAATATCCTTCCCCTAGAGTGGGGAGGAAATGGGGATTTTGCAGTATCCTTCCCCTAGAGTGGGGAAGAAATGGAGATTTTGCATTGTACTTCCACTTCCATGCCCCCCAAGCCACGCCCAACAAACCAAGCCACGCCCACCAAGCAATGCCCACAGAACCGGTAGTAATTTTTCTTTTAATCCCACTACTGTGGAATTACATTCTCTACATTCTCTTTGCAGTCGATTTTCCGCTTTTTAACCAAATCCCTTTATATTTAGTATCATGCACGCAAGATGTCTCATTTTTATGGTAGCACATGCCAGGTTCCTCAGTTGATTAAGCTTGTTTTAATGAAAGCCACTTAGTAGTATTGAAAATCATAAAAACAGATCAACCTATTTACTAACGTTGTTTTAAAAAAAGGAAGAAATGTTTTATGCCTCAGTGTTTTTCTTATTCATATATATATTTTTTTAAAAGAACCCGAAGAAATTTGAAAATCAGCTCAGATGCGTGGGTTTATTTTATATTCCTCTCTCGTGGCAGATTTATCACAGTCCATAAAACAAGCTGCTGCATCTGTTGGTAAAAAGAACTTAAAAGTCAGAGAAAGGAGGAGACCACGAGGAATTCCATAATTAACTCTCAGCTAACTATTTTCTGCTCATTCCTCGTCTTATACACTGCATTTTGATACAATTAGAGCAAAAGTTGTAGATTGAGCCTAGCAGCATTGAGGAAATGTGCATATATTCAAAGTTGTTGGAAGTTTTATTGGAAGGACCTTGTGGGTTTTTTTCTCTCTATCGCCTTCTCACATCAAACAAAGACTGAATGTACCAATTATCACATCATCCAAGAAGAAAACCTTCTGCGTGCCAAGTCTACTTGTGCCTTCCATGACTTTGTTAACAACAAACTCAAAGAGTCTATGCATCCCACCCCTTAAAGGACCTAATGACACAGACTACAATGATGAATCAGTCAAAGTTGACCTCTTCAGTACATTCTTCAGCTCAGTCTTTCTTAACAGCAACGGCTCATGCCCAACATTTTCATACCACAAACAGCCTCAACAAACTTACACAAATTGATTTTACAGAAGAAAACATTAGAAAGTCATTACACAACCTAAAACCACCCTTATCTATTAGACCTGATGGACTTTGTGCATACTTTACTTCTTTAAAAGGCTCTCCTCTACCCTGGCTGAACCTCTGAGCATAATGTTTTAATAAAACATGGCCACTAGCCTCAGTCATCCCTATTTTCAAAAGAGGAGATCCAAGCAACGTTGAAAATTACAGACCAATCTCTTTGGGTTGCATCACCTGTAAAGTCATAGAACCAATCATAAACCAATTTATTACACTACAACCTACTTTCCAACAAACAATTTGTTTTCAGAAAAAAATAAACCTGTAATCTACAACTCTTACACTGTAAAAACATTTGGACCACTCAACTTGACCAGGGTAAATCAATTGATGCAATCTACATTGACTTTTATAAAGCCTTTGATTCAGTTGTTCGTGACAAACTTCTTCTGAAACTAAAGTCCTATGGCATCTCTGGACCACTACACAATTGGTTAACAGTGTTTCTATCTAACAGACAACAAGTGGTCAAAATAGGAAGTGCCACATCGAATCCTATTCCTGTCATCAGTGGTGTCCCTCAAGGCAATGTTTTAGGACCAACACTCTTCATACTTTACATAAATGATCTTTGTGATCACATCACAAGCAATTGTATTTTCTTTCCTGATGATGTTAAACTATTTGATACCACCGACAACATTGGTACCCTTCAAAAAGACCTTGACCAAGTTGCTGAATGGTCAAAAAACTGGCAACTTCTAATACCACTAAATGCTCTGTCTTACACATTGGTAAAAAGAATCAGAACACTAAATATAAACTTGGAGGAATTGAACTTGTTGACGACCCTCACTCTGTCAAAGATCGTGGAGTACTCATATCCAATGACCTAAGTCCTAGAGCCCATTAACAGCATTGCCAAAAAACCCTTTAAGAGTTGTTAATCTAATCCTACGCAGCTTCTTCTCTGGTAACATTGATCTGCTAACCAGAGCATACAAAACATTTGTCAGACCAATCCTTGAATACAGCTCACCTGTATGGAACCCACATTGCATATCTGACATCAACACAATTGAGAGAGTCCAGAAATATTTCACAAGAAGAATCCTTCACTCCTCTTCCCGCAACAAATTACCTTATTCCACCAGATTTGAAATACTTCAATTAGATAACTTACAACTTTGACACCTCCGTTCCGACTTAACCATAGTTTACAAAATCATTTATCAAAATGTCCTTCCTGTTAATGACTACTTCACCTTCAACCACAACAACACACAAGCACACAATAGATTTAAACTAAATGTTAACCGCTCTAAACTAGACTACAGAAAATACGACTTCAGCAATAGAGTAATCAGTGCCTGGAATGTACTACCTGACTCTGTTGTTTCTTCCCCAAACCCCAAAATCTTTAACTTCAGACTGTCTACAGTCAACCTCTCCCCATTTCTAAGAGGTCTGTAAGGGGCATGCATAAGTGCACCATTGTGGCTACCATCCCTGTCCTATTGTCCTCAATCTGTATAGTCTGGAGGAAAGAAGGAAAAGGGGGGACATGATCGAAACATTTAAATATATTAAAGGGTTAAATAAGGTCCAGGAGGGAAGTGTTTTTAATAGGAAAGTGAACACAAGAACAAGGGGACACAATCTGAAGTTAGTTGGGGGAAAGATCAAAAGCAACATGAGAAAATATTATTTTACTGAAAGAGTAGTAGATCCTTGGAACAAACTTCCAGCAGATGTGGTAGATAAATCCACAGTAACTGAATTTAAACATGCCTGGGATAAACATATATCCATCCTAAGATAAAATACAGAAAATAGTATAAGGGCAGACTAGATGGACCATGAGGTCTTTTTCTGCCGTCAGACTTCTATGTTTCTATGTTTCTATGTTTATCATTACTTTTTATCATTACTTTTTCTAATGTTATGTTTATACAAACTACCATCCTATGATTGTTTGACATAAATGAATGAATGAATGAATGAATAAATAAATAAATCCTCTATTCCTGTTACAGGAAGTGCTCGTTTAGTGATGGTTCAAAGTTGCAATAGCACTTCAAAAAGTGACAGGTGACTATTTTCATATTTACTACCATTGCAGCATCCCCCGATCACATGATCAAAATTAAGACTCTTGGCAGTGAACTCGTATTCTCCAAACTTGACTGTAAAAAATACTACGTTAGTAATAGAATTGTTGAAGCTGGAACTCATTACCGGACTCCGTAGTATCTTCCCCTAACCCCCAACATTTTACCCTTAGACTGTCCACGGTTGACCTCTCCAGATTCCTAAGAGGTCAGTGAAGGGCGTACATAAGTGCACTAGAGTGCCTTCCAACCCCTGTCCTATTGTCTCTCCTATATCCCATATATCTTCTCTTCTATCCCTATATCTTTCTTCTATTCTCTCATTGATTATTTTATCCTAGACTCTTCTATTCTTTCTCTAATTCTATTTCCTCGAAGGTGTCCTCTATTACCTTCTTTGTGTTTTATTGTGTATTGGACTAAATAAATAAATAAATAAATATAACATTTTGACAAACAAAATCAACAGAGATTCACTTAATAATCATGTTATTAACTTAAGAACTTCAGCAATTCACTTGCCAACGTAAAATGGGGCAAAAGTCATTTAACAACTGTCTCTCTCAGCAACAGAAATTTGGGGCTAATTGCGGTTGTACGTCAAGGACCACCTCTACTTGTGACCTTTCAATTAACAACAGTTCAAAGTTATTATAGATTCGGAAAAAGTATTTACAATTCTTGCAACACTCAAATATTCACCAATATTGTGTAACATTTCTGCCTGGGTAGTTAAGTTCTTGTCCCAAGTGAAAATTTCAAAGGGTACAAGCATAAGGTCGAGTATGTCGTTTCTGCTCTCCGTCCACTAGATTTGTTTTTGTTGGACGGGATTTGTGAAGACGAAAAAAGGCATTGCCTCGTTAGATATTGCTTATCACATTGGAGCCAAGAATGAAGTCAAATAAATGTATATCTGGAAACCGCAGTTCAAATGCATGCATCAGGAAAACAATTTTATTATGCATTTATGACCTTTGGCATCCATTCAAATATGCATGTACAGATAGAAAACCAAAGGCCTCCTGGATCATCCAACTGCTATATTTAAATTCGCCCGAGGACTTTAAAATGCATGGGAATAACCGTCAACAATATATCTGTAGGCTTTTTAAGAAAAATGATTTCCATCAGCAAATAATAGCTATGCATTGGATAGAGTCAGGCCTAAGCTCCAAAATGATGCAGTAAAGCCCAATCAGATCTAGTTCTTCGTTTGCATATACCTTGTAGACCGAATCTTGTCGTATTAAAGTTATAATCTTTTAACCTAATAGAGTAATCCCAGAACATTCTAGGTGTGGATACCTGAAAATTTTCTTTTCTCTCTGGATTCAGTTCAGGTCTATGCAGTGTCTTGTTTAAAATCCTTCTGGAACCAGAGCATACAAAACATTTGTCAGACCAATTCTTGAATACAGCTCACCTGTGTGGAATCCACACTGCATAACCATGCATGCACTCTCAGTCTCCGATTCCTAGAACAGCACTTAAACTTGCAACCTAATTTCTCTAAAAGGAGGCAAGAAAACAAGTTGAGTGTTTTATCTTTAGATATTTTGGATGGTTCCAACTATCATCTCTTCTTGGCTAAAGTTTTTGGATCAGATGCAAAAGCGCCAGAAAGCCTCCTGTTGCTTAATCTTGCTTGTCAGTAGAATTTTCAGTAGAATCTTGCTTGTCAGTAGAATTTTCAGCAAAACAGATCTATGCTCCAGTACAGGGATGTTTTTGGGTTTTTTGGTCTCAAGAAAAACATATCTTATTTATTTTATTTTAATTTATTTATTTTGTCCAATACAAATTAAAAGTTAAGGAGAATTAAAACGTGTAGTAGTAAATATCAGGGAAGGGATAGAAGAAGAGATATGAGAATAGAATACATCAATGAAGAGTAGAGGAAGGATATATGGATGGGAGAAAAGATATATAAAATATAGGAGAGACAATTGGACAGGGGACGGAAGGCACACTAGTGCACTTATACTCGCCCCTTACTGACCTCTAAGGAATGTGGAGAAGTCAACTGTGGAAAGTCTAAGGGAAAATGTTGGGGGTTGGGGGTTGACACCACGGAGTGTGGTAATGAGTTCCACGCTTTAACAACTCGATTGCTAAAGTCATATTTTTTACAATCAAGTTTGGAGCGGTTGATATTAAGTTTGAACCTGTTGCGTGTTCTTGTGTTATTGCGGTTGAAGCTGAAGTAGTTGTTGACAGGCAGGATGTTGCAGCATATGATCTTATGGGCAATACTTAGATCATGTTCAAGGCGTCATAGTTCTAAGCTTTCTAGACCCAGGATTGTAAGTCTAGTTTCGTAGGGTATTCTGTTTTGAGTGGTGGAGTGAAGGGCTCTTCTGGTGAAGTATCGTTGGACCTTTTCTAGGGTGTTGATGTCCGAAATTCGGTGTGGGTTCCAGACAGGTGAGCTGTATTCGAGGATGGGTCTGGTGAAAGTTTTGTAAGCTCTGGTGAGTAGTGTGAGATTGCCGGAGTAGAAGCTACGTAGGATCAGGTTGACAATTTTAGAAGCCTTTTTGGCGACATTGTTGCAGTGGGCTTTGGCACTTAGGTCATTTGATATTAGTATTCCAAGGTCTTTTACTGCGTGTGGGTTGTTTGTCACATCTTAAGGAAAATGGCTTGAGGAAAAAACGAAATATTATATGAAAACTAAATTGGTATGTTGTGAGCCGCCCCAAGTCCTCAGAGAGGGGAGGCATACAAATCCAATTAATTAATTAATTAATAAAATAAATAAAAAGATTAGGCAGTAATTCTAACCCTAAACTCTTTTCCAATGATGAGCAGAGTCAGCTATTTTGCACCCTTGTGTAAATGAACAATGCCAGCTTGTCAGTTTGCCGTCACTCTTGTGTTCTCATCATTGTCAGGACTTTTACTCGCTTGACCTAATACCCAGAGTAAGTATGTGAAGCATTTTATCTGTTATCCCAGGCAGGTGCTAAATGCGTAGCTTCATAACCTCAACTTTTCCACCAGCTTCTACAATATGTCACTTGTGTTGTGCGAGAAAGTTCCTTTGGAAATTTTTGGATAGGGATGAGGTTTCAAAGGGGATTTTCCCAGGAGAAACTTTGCACAACAATATCATAGAAACATAGAAACATAGAAGACTGACGGCAGAAAAAGACCTCATGGTCCATCTAGCCGCCCCGAGTTTGCGGAGAGGGGCGGCATATAAATCCAATAAACCTAAACCTAAACCTTACACTATTTCCTGTATTTTATCTTAGGATGGATCTATGTTTATCCCAGGCATGTTTAAATTCAGTTACTGTGGATTTACCGACCACGTCTGCTGGAAGTTTGTTCCAAGCATCTACTACTCTCTCAGTCAAATAATATTTTCTCATGTTGCTTTTGATCTTTCCCCCAACTAACTTCAGATTGTGTCCCCTTGTTCTTGTGTTCACTTTCCTATTAAAAACACTTCCCTCCTGGACCTTATTTAACCCTTTAATATATTTAAATGTTTCATTATTTCCTTCCTCCCAAAGTTATATGCAACTTCGAGTTCAGGTCTTGCTTTCAATTCTATGCATCTCTGCTGGTCATTTGCTGTCAGAGCAAGGTAGGGCCTTCCTTGCAGCAGCCTCTAGCGTTTTCGTTTTATAGCCAATTACAAACTGCTTCAGGATTTTGGCATCGGGGAAATAACGCAATTATATTTGCCGTCCAAAGATGGTAAAACAGCTTGAAAAGCCATTCAGGGGTAACCAGTTAAAATCCCACCTAGAAGAGCATGCTTCTTTTTCAGTTGGGAAAAAAAATAGATAATTTAAACAAGAAAATCGACTTATTTAAAAGCTGCATAAAATGGAGTCAAGGGCCCTTTTAACCCAATTTGTTGCTGCTCTCTATACTAATCAGTTCAGAATTTTCTAAGAAGCTTCCAAACAGGACAGCTGGTGTCCAAATTTCATTCTATTCCAGGATTTCTCAAACGAACAACTGCCAGATTTTTTTTATTTATTTATTTTAGTTTGTCAAGCATGTATGAGAAAACAGATATTTATTTATTTTATTTCTTTATTGGATTTGTATGCCGCCCCTTTCCAGAGACTCGGGGCGGCTAACAGCGACAATCAAACAGTGTACAATAGTAATTTGGTATTGATGATTAAAAATCAATTAATATAAAAACCAAACATACATACATACATACCATGCATAGAATTGTAAAGGCCTAGGGGGAAAGAGGATCTCAATTCCCCCATGCCTGGCGGCAGAGGTGGGTTTTAAGTTGTTTACGAAAGGCAAGGAGGGTGGGGGCAGTTCTAATCTCTGGGGGGAGTTGGTTCCAGAGGGCCGGGGCCGCCACAGAGAAGGCTCTTCCCCTGGGTCCCGCCAGGCGACATTGCTTAGTTGACGGGACCCGGAGAAGATCCACTCTGTGGGACCTAACTGGTCGCTGGGATTCGTGCAGCAGAAGGCGGTCCCTGAGGTAATCTGGTCCGGTGCCATGAAGGGCTTTATAGGTCATAACCAACACTTTGAATTGTGACCGGAAACTGATCGGCAACCAATGCAGATTGCGGAGTGTTGGTGTAACATGGGCATATTTGGGGAAGCCCATGATTGCTCTCGCAGCTGCATTCTGCACGATCTGAAGTTTCCGAACATTTTTCAGAGGTAGCCCCATGTAGAGAGCGTTACAGTAGTCAAGCCTCGAGGTGATGAGGGCATGAGTGACCGTGAGCAGTGACTCCCGGTCCAAGTAGGGTCGCAACTGGTGCACCAGGCGAACCTGGGCAAACGTCCCCCTCGCCACAGCTGAAAGATGTTTCTCTAATGTGAGCTGTGGATCGAGGAGGACGCCCAAGTTGCGAACTTTCTCTGAGGGGGCCAGTGAAGATATGAACATAACATATAAACATATAAGTATGATGTTTATTATAGGTCCCATCAACTAGACAATGTCGTTTGGTGGGGCCTAGGAAACCTATTTACAGTGTTCCCTCGATTTTCGTGGGTTCGAACTTCGCGAATAGCCTATACCACGTTTTTTCAAAAAATATTAATTAAAAAATACTTCGTGGTTTTTTCCCTATACCACGGTTTTCCCCACCCGATGATGTCATATGTCATCGCCAAACTAATAATTTAATAAATAAATAATTATGTTTATAAATATCAGGATCACTAAGTGTCTTATTCAATGGTGAGTGCCAGTAACAATGGTGAGTAAATGGTTGTTAAAGGATTGGGAAATGGTGATTTAGGGGTTTAAAGTGTCAAGGGAAGGCTTGTGATACCGTTCATAGGCAAAAATGGTGTATTTACTTCCGCATCTCTACTTCGCGGAAATTCGACTTTCGCGGGTGGTCTCGGAACACGTGGAAATCGAGGGAACACTGTACACCTCCTCCTCAATGTTCTTCTTCCTTCTGACTTTCATTTATTTCCACTGGGGAGGTAGAGAGTTGAATTAAAACCTAAATGAAGACCACCAATCAAGAGAGGTGGATTGGGTGGTGGTGGAATGAGGTATACGTAAACATGAGCCGGGGTGATGCAGCAGGTAGAGTGCTGTACTGCAGGCCACTGAAGCTGACTGTAGATCTGTAGGTCAGCGGTTCAAATCTCATTACCATCTCAAGGTTGACTCAGCCTTCCATCCTTCCAAGGTGGGTAAAATGAGGCCCCGGATTGTGGGGGCAATAGGCTGGCTCTGTTAAAAAGTGCTATTGCTAACATGTTGTAAGCCGCCCTGAGTCTAAGGAGAAGAGCGGCATAAAAATCGAATGAATGAATGAATGAATGAATGAATGAATGAATGAATGAAACCCAAACTTGGGAACTGCAAAGGAAGGGATTAGAGCAGTAGTAAAGAACAGACATTGCTGTAAACAGCAGAAGAGGCCCATCTAGTGAATAGCAGAGATGAGAGATGTTCTTTAAAAGCCTTTTCAATTGTCTCTTTGACCATGTGTGTACAACACACACAGGTGTCAACTCTAAGTTGGATTATGCCTTGAAAATCAAAATAGAACAGCAGTTAAAGTCCATTCATCTTCAAGCTGCCAAGTTGAAAAACGTTGGATTCTAGTGGACTTAATGTGGACTTCAATTCCCAGAATTCCCCAGGCAGCATGATGGCTAGAGAATTCTGGGCCTTGAAGTCCAGCCTTCTTCAGGTTGCTGAGGATGAACCTGTGCAAAGGTCTATCTAGCCATGGCTTCCAGGAGTTCTAACAAGAGGGATAGGTGGGATGCAGGTACTTGGCAAGGTAGTCTAAACCAGGCTTGTCAAAATTAAGGCTTGTGGGCCGGATCCAGCTATGGGGTGCTTAGATCTGGTCTGCGCTGCCGCCTTGTATATAGTGAAGTACCAAAACTGCGGTGCTTCTACCAGAGAAAATGGAGCTTGGAGGGTGGGGGGCAATCACAGCTCCCCTGAGCTCCATTTTGGGCTGTGACGGCCTCCTGCAGCCCTCTGACTATGAAAACAGAGCACCCCCCAAAGCTCCATTTTTGGCTGCAATGGTTTCCTGCAGCCAGTAGTGAGTTGCTACCAGTATGGTAGCACACAGCGCACCAGTAACGAATGATGCACCGCGTATGCAGCTTCAGTTCTCTTGCCTGTGTGCGCATCCTAGCATATTTTTGCTTGTGCACATGCACGGAAGCAAAAAAAAAATTGCCAAAATCTCTTTTCGCATGCACGTCTCCTCGTGGGATTTCAGCAAGTCTTTGCTTCCTGCGCATGCACAGAAGCAAAAACATGCTGGGATGCATGTATGTGCATGCAAGAGAGCTTAAGCTGTGTGCGCAGCACATTGGTAGTGGCAAAAATGGTAATCTCCCCCTGCCTGTGGCCAGTGATGGGCCCTACCTGGTATGGATGGGATCGACAATCCATTGGCACATGTGCGTGTGCCTCTCCATGAAATTTCGCTTCTGTGCCTGCACCCAAAGCAAAACCTCATGCAATAATACTTGTGCGGGTGAGATTCTAACAATTTTTAACAATTTTAAAATGTTAACAATTTTTGTCATCTTTCTGCTTTTGCGCATGCGCAGAAGCAAAAAAGGGGACAAAAATTGCCGAAATCTCCCCAACGCGACTATCATCTCGCGAGATATCACTTTGATTGCATGAGCAGAAGTAAACTTTGGCGCAGGGGCGCATGCACAGGTGTCAGGCGCCCATATGCCTGCACCGGCCTCATGATCCCGTACCGGTAGGAAAAAGTAAGTGGAGCCCTTTGCTGCCTGCAGCCCTCTGCCAGTGAAAATGCCCCTGACAGTAAAAATATGCCCCTCCTGGGCTCCATTTTCACTGGCAGAGGGCTGCAGGAGGCCGTCATGACACACCCACCCTGGCCATGCCCCCTGCTCCTTACCCAACAATCCTGATTACAGTAATCCCTCGCTACTTCGCGGTTCATCTTTCGCGGATTTGCTACTTCACGCGTTTTTAAAGGGAGCTTAAATCCATTGAAAATTTTAAATCCATTAAAAATTCATAAACTTCTTCTACAGTACTACTGTACTCTGTTAAAGAAACTGGTAGGATATCACATGCAGTTCCAGCTGCGAAACATTATAGAATGACTGTTTAATGCAAAGGGTGGGTTTCAAAAGTCCAAATACTCGTTATATACATAAAAAAATATCTTTCCTCTACTTCAATGAGGGTGGGGGCAGTCCTGATCTCCAGGGGGAGTTGATTCCAGAGGGTCGGGGCCGCCACAGAGAAGGCACTTCCCCTGGATCCCGCCAGATGACATTGTTTCATCGACGGGACCCGGAGAAGGCCCTCTCTGTGGGACCTAATCGGTCGCTGGGATTCATGCGGCAGAAGGCGGTCTTGGAGATATTCTGGTCCGATGCCATGAAGGGCTTTGTTCATCTAAAAGGGGTGTGGTTTCAATGTCTCGTTGGATACCAGCATGGTAATAATGAATATGCGACAAGAGAAGGGGGAAAAAAAGTTATATCTTGAGAACCAGAAGAAGAAAGGGTTAAATTGATAGGAAATGTAGAAAATGTTTTGGGGTGGGGGTGGGGAACTTCAACGAAGTTTGGCAAAAAGTCAACCCATGCCAAAGAGAGATAATTCGCTTTTCATAATTTTCACCAAGTTTTGCTAAGTCTTTTTTTTGGGGGGGGGGGTGTTTTTCTGGGGTTGGTGTGCTGTTCTCAAAAGACAAGGTGTGGGGAAAATTGCAATTTTAATAATGTCAGCAAAGCTAAACATGCATCACATTCCTGTACATACGCTCCCATTGTGAGATGGGAGAAAGGAAGAATCAGATAATAAATGAAAAGGAGCAACTGAAGTGGGTAAGCTCTTTATTTTATTTCTGGATCCCTGCCAATCTGTGTCACTGTTCGTCACCTTAAACAAGAGCTTCAAATATTAATTCTAAAAACACTTCTATTTCTGTTACTGCTAACAGAAAGAACAACGGCTCAAGGTTATTGACGTACAAACTTGACTTTTCACATTTCGGTTACACGTTTTCAACAAGTTACGGAACTAATTTGACAATTTCTTTCAGCTGCTAAAATCCCAACGGTATCTGACAGGTTAGCCTGGTGAAAGCCACACTAATTGTCGCAACAGCACTTAAGACTTAAGCAGTGGTACCATGGCATTCAACTGCTTTGAAATGCATCAAATTTGGGACTCAGGGCATTTTGATGAGAAATTTTGCCCCTGGTACTCGTTTGTTAGTCAACACACAAGCTAGAATGTGTCATTGTTGGTTGCCTTGTGGCTTGTTACCTTTCTTGCCAAAACAAAGGTTGAGGCTGTTAGTCAACTGGTAGCTCTTGCCAATGGGTTGTAAACAGTAAAGGGCTGCAAAAATTTCTACTACCACACTGTGGCCCTAGCTTATTTTGTGGGTGTGGCTTGTCGGCCATGTGACCAGGTGGGAGTGGCTTGACAATCATGTGACTGGGGGGTAGCTTAAAGGTCATATGACTGTCTTAAAGGTGGCCAACTTGATGTCACTCGCGTCAAGGGTTTGGGTTAGGGTGCCTTGCTTTTCCTCACCTCAAAGAGATACAATTTCCCTCTCTATTTACTATTATTGAACATTCAAAATATGCTATTTAATTCTATGTATTTATGCCATATGTGTACATCATCATCATCAACATCATTATTATTATTATTATTATTAATTAGATTTGTATGCCGCCCCTCTCCGCAGACTCGGGGCGGCTCACAACAACAATAAAACAGTGTACAATAAACAAATCTAATATTTAAAAAATATCTAAAAGACCCATTAATATAGTTAATAACATAGTTTCTAAATGTATTTATACTCAGTGTGAAACCTGAGCCTGTTTCGATGAACACAAAAGGGATAACCTGGCATACTTATTACACACAGGCACACAAAAATATACAATATCTACTATATAAACTGTATGTGTACGTACACGCACACACAATTATATACATTCAACCTCATTTACTGCGATAGGAAAAGCATACTCAGAGGCCAGAAGGGAAAAAAAAGAAAAAAATTCAAAATGTTTCTAACAGTTCTGTGATTCTGACTGTACCGGTAGGAGCCCATCACTGGTTGTAAACGATTTTGCTACCAGTTTATGTGCGTGAGACTTCTGCACATGTGCAGAAGCATCCTGGGCAGGTGGGCGGAGCCAGAGCCAACTGCCAGTGTGGCAGGTGGGCGGAGCCAGAGCCAACTGCCAGTGTGACTGGTTCTAAAACCGGTAGCAACCGACCACTGGCTCTTTCCATTTGCATATCCCCTTATCTTATGTGGTTGTTTTGTGTGTCTGCTTTTGTGGCTTTCAAGGTAAGGTGTTTATTTGATTTAATCTCAGCGTTTATTATTTTTTAGGTTTATTTCTCGCCTAGAGTAGTGGTGGACAGCCCTATCTTTTTACATGTTGCTTTAAAACTGGGCATTGAGTTTGGTTTGGGAATGAATTAAATGTTTTTACATTATACTTTATGGGGGGAAAATCATTCAGTATTTATTCTACCCCCAATTGATGATGAGTACCGAGGTTGCACTGTTTACCGCTTCCCAGTGCAATGCAAGCTGAATCCTTTTTTATATAAATATAAATCCAATTAGTAAATAAATAATAATAAATGAAATATCTGAAAAGGCTGGAGCTTGAGGTGAGGTGATGCAATGCTGTTGTCATCGTTTTGACAACAAGAAGAGGAGTCTCCGAACCGGTGGTGAAATCCAAACTTTTTTACCACCGGTTCTGCCGGTGTGGCTTGGTGGGCGTGATGTAGCTTGATGGGCATGGCAGGGGAAGGATACTGCAAAATTCATAAGAACCTAAGAAGAATCGGGCCAGAGCCCATCGAGGCCAGCGTTCTGTGTCACACAGTGGCCCACCAATTGTCCTTGGGGATCTTGAGCAGAAAGAGAAGGCAAGACCCTCCTTTTCCCTTGACCCCCAACAAATGGGACCCAAGGGAATCCTGCCTGCCTCAACCAACATAGATGCGGCACTTGGACATCCGTTTCAATAACCACTGATACACTTGCCATCCATGAATCTGTCTAATCCTGCCTTGAAGCTATCAAGGCAGACAGCTTCAAGGCAGGATTAAATAGATTCATAGATGCCAAGTGTATGGGTGGTTATTGAAACGGATGTCCAAGTGCCGCTTCTATGCTGGGGAAGGATACAGCAAAATCTCCATTCTCTCCCCATCCATCCATCCATCCATCCATCCATCCATCCATCTACCCAGCTATCATCTATCCATCCATCCAGCATCTATCTATCTATCATCTATCTATCTATCTATCTATCTATCTATCTATCTATCTGTCTATCTGTCTATCTGTCTATCTGTCTATCTGTCTATCTGTCTATCTGTCTATCTGTCTATCTGTCTATCTGTCTATCTGTCTATCTGTCTATCTGTCTATCTGTCTATCTGTCTATCTGTCTATCTGTCTATCTATCTATCATTAAACAGATTTATTTATTTATTTATCAGATTTGTATGCCGCCCGTCTCCGTAGACTCTTTTTACATGTTGCTTTAATGGATGGATGGATGGATGGATGAATATCTGTCTGTCTGTCTGTTTGTCTATCTATCCATCCATTCCACCCATCCACCTACCTACCTATCTACCTACCTACCCAACTATTCATCCATCCATCCACACATCTATCATCTATCTATCCATCCAGCATCTATCTGTCATCTGTCTGTCTGTCCGTCCATATATCATCATTTTATTTTATTATGTGCTTTTATTAATATGGTGCAAGCATCTTTGCCACATTTATTGGGGATGTCACTGTTACTGCAACCATTGAGTCAGGCTTCCTACTTCTGAAAACTTGTCCTTGCTCTTCTTATTAACCCTGTATTTATTAATTTTTCATATGAGACCTAGCCTACAGATTTGCAAACCCCGTGGCCATTTGGTACGAGCAAAGAACAACGCAACACACAGTTTTTTTAAAAAATAAAATAAAATAAAATACTGTACTGCTTTTCCTTCCTAACCTAACACACCTTCCCCAAAAGAGGTTTTATTGCTATTGATATACTCGTCCTCTGTCCTTGCCTGCTGAATTTGGGCATTTAACTCGGAAAAGGCAAAAAATGGATAATGAGGTTTTTTTTTCCAGTCAATTGTTTCTGAATGTCGATACAAAGCCAGCATTGCAACTCACAATATCATTATGCAATCAATAGCAATTAGAATCTCATCAAGCCCTGGATTTGAATCATTCACACCAAAATACCCGTTGTTGCATTGTTGTATGTAAATATCTGAAAGAGATGGCTGGTTGACAGAATTAAAGGGCTGTTTTGTTCAAAGAAATGGGAAGGCACTGTTGCTTTGAAAAACCTGCAAAAAGTTATGAAGAACCTGCAGAAAGAATTGTCGACTTATGACAATTCATTTAGTGAATGTTTGAAGTTATAATGGCTCTGAAAAAAGTGATTTATGACCACTTTTCTTTTCTTTTTTAGGGTTATTTTTTCCCCCTCCACTCAAAAACATGCACAATATCATATATCTTCCATCTGCATTACAGTACAATAATCATCCATTTACTTTTGGTATTTATCCTCCCTCAAATGCTGCCTCCTTTTCTTTTGTCACCTGAAAAATCAAATATGAAATTTTCCAACTTCCTTATTCAAATTTGCAGCGCCATTACCTAATACATCTCATCAACTACTTTTACTCATCTATCACATTTGAGCCAAAGAGACCTTTAACAATGTTAATATTCAATTTTCTTTTTCTTTTTTAAAGAAAATATAATCTTTATTGAAGATAAATTGGGGAGGGTCTACATAAAGCAAAAGGACTATGCGAATATTGGTACAAATGTATATGAATTTAGAGTATACAGTTATAAATCAAAATACACACTTACATATATAAAAAGAAATAAAACTGAAAAGAGAGAAAGAGAAGCAAGGAAAAAAGGAAAGGAAAGAAAAGAGGAAAAATTAAGAAGAAAAGAAGAAGAGATAAATTCATATCTATATCTATTAAGTTAGTCCTGTATTAATTTTGATCTAGAAGATTTTTTTTGTTTTTTGTACATACAGTATACATATTTTTTGAACCGCCTGCTAATGTTTGGGACATTAACAGGAGGACAATGGAAATGAACACTGTGTACTTCCAAAAAATACTGATATTAAGCATTTGGAAGGATAAACATTTGCCATCAATTATACAGTAGTCTAAGTTATTGGTCTCCACAAAGTAGAGTAAATATTAGTGTGTCTATAGATTAATTTTTGTGATTAAAAAGAAAAAGAAATAAATTAGGACATATTGATACTTTACACAAGCGTGTTTGTGTATAGCAGTGTTCCAATATCTCAGGGGTTGCCACAAAGAAGAGGGAGTCAAACTATTCTCCAAAGCACCTGAGGGTAGAACAAGAAGTAAATATGATGGAAACTAAACAAGGAGAGAAGCAACTTAGAACTAAGGAGAAATTTCCTGACAGTGAGAACACTTAATCAGTGGAACAGCTTGCCTCCAGAAGTTGCAAATGTTCCAACACTGGAAGTTTTTAAGAAGATGTTGGATAACCATTTTTCTGAAGTAGTGTAGGGTTTCCTGTCTAAGCGGGGGGTTGGGCTAGAAGACCTCCAAGAAACATAGAAACATAGAAACATAGAAGTCTGACGGCAGAAAAAGACCCCATGGTCCATCTAGTCTGCCCTTATACTATTTTCTGTATTTTATCTTAGGATGGATATATGTTTATCCCAGGCATGTTTAAATTCAGTTACTGTGGATTTATCTACCACGTCTGCTGGAAGTTTGTTCCAAGGATCTACTACTCTTTCAGTAAAGGTCCAAGGTCCCTTCCAGCTCTTTTATTCTGTTCTGTTCTGTTCCGTTCGGTTCCTTTCCATTCCATTCTATTGACTACTCGTAACAGTGCAGGAACAAAAGGTTTGGAGTCTAAAGAACTGACTTTGCTTTTTACATTCAGTCATGGATTTTCTGCTAGGATGTCCTGACTAAAGAAAGAGATGGAAATTTGAAATGCAAATATTAGTTTACCTGTTTGCTGCTGCATTTCCCTTTATTATTAAAGAAACTGACTGAAATATTAATAATTAATTGTGGATCACTCTACACGTTATACATTATGAATGCAAAAACGAGAGCTCTACATTTTGGCAGAAAAGCTCTTCTTTTTATTTTTGTAAAGAAAATAAAAGATATCTCTGTGTGTGTGTCTGTGTGTTTGTTTGAATATAGCCTTATAAGCAGGCTGCCCAGGTTGAAATCCCAGCAAGGATATGCAGTAATGTGTTCCTATCAGTACGCCTACATACACACACACAATCACACACACACGTTTATAAAAATAAATCACATATATGCAGAATCAGGATTCACCATTTAATTTTGTGTTTTGTTTTTCATGTGGACACCCCAGAGTTGAGAGATGGTGGAGGAGGGAACCAGATAAGGGATTTGAAACTAAATACCAGATTGGGCAAAATCTGTTGGAATTCAATTTTAAAATCCCAGCGACCAGTTAGGTCCCACAGAGTTGGCCTTCTCCGGGTCCCGTCAACTAAACAATGTCGGTTGGCGGGGCCTAGGGGAAGAGCCTTCTCTGTGGCGGCCCCGACCCTTTGGAACCAACTCCCCCCAGATATCAGAGTTGCCCCCACCCTCCTAGCCTTTCGTAAGCTCCTTAAAACCCACCTCTGTTGTCAGGAATGGGGGAATTGACATGTTCCTTCTCCCTAGGCTTATAAAATTTATGTACGGTACGCTAGTGTGTATGATTGGTTTTAACTTGTGGGGTTTTTAAAATTAATTTAAATATTGGATTTGTTGTACATTGTGTTGCTGTTGCTGTGAGCCGCCCCGAGTCTGCGGAGAGGGGCGGCATACAAATCTGATTAAACTTAAACTTAAACTTAAAAAGTCCCTTTCTGACATTTTTTGAAAGCAAAGTTTCAGCTTCTGTCACCATCAAATTTGTGCTGAGCCTGATTTAATATCTAATAAGGTCACTCCGTTTCCCCACCCTCCGTCCAGGGTTTTTTTTTTTGGAACTGATCGATTGAAATGAAAGAGAAAATGGAACTTCAGAAATGAAATATATGCTAAGGCCTTTGTACTAGGACTGTTAACTGACAGTTTTCTTAGGTGTCTGCTAAGTGCTACAGAGAAAATCTTGCTCCATTTTTTGGTCCCTACAATTCCCTTTCAATTTGATGAGAATGAGGATGCTTTAAATTTGCTTTTTTTTTTTTTTTGCAAAGGACAGAATAGTGGAAAAAGTGTCACACCTGATCAAAGTATCTTCCTTACACATCTGTGGTTGTTCCACCAATTAAGGGGTTTCAGAGTTCAAAGATCAAGAAAAGAACTCAAACATCACCTTTTACACAGACCTGCAATAGGACAGTAAGGTTCAAAAACATCACTAAGAAAATTTCAAAGGAATTCTCAAACATGGTGGGAATAAGGTAGAAAAACAGAACTTTCCTCCATTGGAGAACTCTTTCCGGGAGTTTTTTCAGGTCTGGGAATTTTGGGTGGTGATGGGAGGAACCACGAAAAATGCTTTTCTCCCTTCTTTCCAACCAAAATTTCAGGTTAAAAAATTGCTCCAAGAGAATTTGAAAAGGATTGTCAAAACCCTGGGAAAAAGAAACACAAATTGGAACACCAGTCTGTAACAGTAGAACTGGTAGTTCTTGGCTTCTAACCACAATTGAGGGTGAAATTTATGTTGCTAAGCAAGGCAGTTACTAAGTGAATTTTGCCTAATGTTATGACCTTTCTAGCTATAATTGTTAAGTGGATTGCTGCAGTTGTTAACTTAGTAAAGCGGTTGTAAAGTGAATATGGCTTCCCCATTGACTTTGCTTGTCAGAAGGTTGCAAAGGTGGGTCACATGACCCTAGGACTCTGCAGCCGTCATAAGTCTGAATCAGTCGCCATCAGCCTGAATTTTGATCATGAGACCATGGCCGTGCTACAACGATCATAAGTGTGAAAACCGACCGTAACTCACTTCTTTCACTGCAGTTGTAACTTCGAATGGGCACTAAACGAACAGTTGTCAGTCAAGGACCACTAGTAGAAGGCAGATTTGAATCCAAACATTGAAATAATTGAAAGAAATAGTGGAATCGCTCTTGCAAATAACAATGATCTCCAAAACCTTTTAATTCAACCTGGATTTGCTTTGTTCCCAGTGTTTCAACATATGGCCTGGCTCTTTTATCTGCTAATGGATTTAACAGCAGCACTAAATCTAATGCCCGAATCTCTCCTGCAGGACACTTGCTGAATTATAGGACCAACACCTGTATCGCTTAACCCTCACTTCCACCAGGCAGAAAATGAAAGGAAACCCATAGTGTAACACTGTGTAAGGGAATGCGTTTTTAGTCTGAAGACTTTAACAGGACAACGGCATTGCCCTTCTCCCTTATATCAAAGGCACCACAGATAAAAAAAGCAAAATTCTTCACAAACACAATGTCAAGACAGCCTTTGGCACTGACCAAGAGATAGCCAACATCTTAAGAAACCCCAAAGACAATATCCAGCTAAGAAAACCAAGGAGTTTATGAAATGCCATGTAAAATCTACCATATATTGGACAAACTAATAGGAGAGTAAACACAAGCATCGCAGAACATAAGAACGCAGTGAGAAAAGAGGAAAAATCTTCCTCCCTTTTCCAAAACTACAGGACATGAAATTGACTTTGAAAGAACTAAATTAATTTACAAAACTGAACACTCCAACAAAAGAATAATAATGGAAGCCATTGAAGTAGAAAAATATCCCCACAATATGAATAAACGTGATGATACCTCCCGCCCACCAGACATCTGGAAACTAGCCCTTATCAACAAACGTATCCCAGCCATGTAAACTGACACCAGACCCAGAACAACACAGGACACCACCACCAATCACCCTCACCAGACCCAGACCCACACCCACCCTACAGGCAAACTACCACCACCACCCAGAAGTACAAATCACAGCAAAGTCTCCAACTGCTGCACCCTTCTCCGACATGCACACAAAGCAAACTGACACATACCATAAACACATGACCAGACAACAAACTCGCAGCCAAACCAAAACCCATGATGTTACGCCACAGGCATACATTACCAAACAGCTGACTAGTCTGCAGGCTCCAACTGCCACAACTACTCAGGATATCACCCCTAATCCGCCACCATCAACTATTCTGCGTACATCAATTGCATCAATTACTGAAGGTGTTTCCCCACCAAGTAACCAGGAAGTTTCAACACAGCATACAGCAGCTGAGCCAGCACTCCACACTCACCCACCAATATTTATAGGGGGAAGGCAGCTCAGATCACCCTTTGTTCAACCTTTTTAACAGAGCCGGCATACTTCCCCCACAATCCGGGTCCTCATTTTACCCACCTCGGAAGGATGGAAGGCTGAGTCAACCTTGAGCTGGTGATGAGATTTGAACCACTGACCTACATATCTACGGTCAACTTCAGTGGCCTGCAGTACAACACTCTACCTGCTTCGCCACCCCGGCTCATAACCCTATCTCTTTAGGGATTGCCTTAAAAATGTGCATTGTCTTTGGTTTGGGAATTAATTAAATTTATTGACTTTATTCAATGTGGCAAAATTTTGTTTGGTACTCATCATTTTGGGTGCTCACTAAGCCTCCCAGAACCAATTCATGATGAGTCCTGAGGTTGCTTTGCAAATGGGTTGTGACACACAACTTGTGAGTGTTAAAACAGTTAAGATGCACAACCAGAGAAATGATTTTTTTTTAAAAAAAAGCCGATATTGCAGTCATGTGAGTTGGATTGATTATTGTGACTTATTTCGCTGACCGGTCAATTCCATTTTTAAATTATCGGGATTTGCTATTAAATTATAGCTCTAGGAATATCGTATTTGCAATTTTGTAATAATATCGGTGAAGAAATATGGACAACTTGTTTGGTATTATCAGAAAGCAGTTTAGGGCTGGCTTTTTAAACATCCCTTTACTTGATTTTCAACACGTCTGAGAATTCCTTCCAAATTTCTTTTGGTCAACTGGAAGGAACAGTTGATTCAGAAAAAAAGGAGTTTTCATTTCTTTTTAGGGATGGTGGTCTGTTTTAAAAGAAAAACGAACAAACTGCTGACAGTTTGCAGAGGCAGCCCTCAACTTAAAACCTTTCATTTAATGCAGAGGTCTTCAAACTTGGCAACTTTAAGACTTGTGGACTTCAATTCCTAGAATTCTCCAGGCAGCTGGCTGGAGAATTCTAGGAATTGAAGTCCACAAGTCTTAAAGTTGCCAAGTTTGGGGATCCCTGATTAAGTGACAGTTTTAACTTAGAACAACATTGGAGAAAAATATGAGGTTAATAGGGTTAACTTGCTCACTGTCAGGAGTTCAATCCTGACCAGTTCAAGTTTAACTCAGCCTTCCATCCTTCCGAGGTGGGTAAAATGAGGACCCAGATTGTTGGGGGCAATAGGTTGAGTTTGTAAACTGCTTAGAAAGGGCTGTAAAGCACCATTAAGAGGTATAGAAGTCTATGTGCTATTACTGTGGCTATTGTTTTCCACACTCACGACCACTGTAGCATCTCCATAGGAATGAAATTCTGACCTTTGGCACCTGGTGTGTACTTATGAATCTTGTGATGTCCTCAGATCATATGAACTTTGCAAAGGTCTGAGAAGCAAAGTCAACGTGGAAGCCACTTAACAACTGTTTTACTAACTTAACTGCAGTGATTCACTTATGGCAAGTAAGGTCATGGAATGGGGCAAAGCTCACTTAAAAACTGGTTAGCAACAGAAATGTTGGGCTCAGTTGCGGTCGTAAGAAAAGGACTAGAAGTCGTCTTCTATAGAGGTCTTCTACTGTATCTGAGTTATTTTGAGAGAACAGACTTTGTGCCTATCAAAGCGATAATAATAATAGTAGTAACAGAGTTGGAAGGGACCTTGGAGGTAATCTGGTCCAACCCCTTAGGGTCCCTGCCCGGCATTAACAATAACAACAACAACTACTACTACTACTACTACTACTACTACTACTACTACTACTACTACAGAGTTGGAAGAGGCCTTGGAGGTCTAGTCCAACCCCCTTCTGGAGGCAACTTGTTCCACTGATCGTTCTCGTTGTCAGGAAATTTCTCCTTAGTCCTAAGTTGCTTCTCTCCTTGTTTAGTTTCCACCCATTGCTTCTTATTCTACCCTCAGGTGCTTTGGAGAATAGTCTGACTCCCTCTTCTTTGTCAACCCCTGAGATGCTGTAGGACTGCTATCATGTCTCCCCTGGTCCTTCTTTTCTTTAAATCAAACATATCCAGTTCCTGCAACCGTTCTTCATATGTTTTAGCCTCCAGCCCCCTAATTATCTTTGTTGTTCTTCTCTGCACTCTTTCTAGAGACTCAACATTCTTTTTGCATCGTTACAAGTTTCAGCCATATCTGGTCCACCTCTTACTATCGCAAGCATTCCTTGAGACTTTTCCATCCACCAAGATGACAGGAAGGTATATGAATACACATCCATGATGATATCATCACACATACATTCCAGCCCAAGTTCTCATGACGCCAGTATGGAATTTGCAGTGACTCAGTGCTAATTTTGACAGATGGGTGTCATTGTTTTAATGTCATTAGTTGTAGTAGTATGGGGGGAAACTTTGGGGGACAGAAAGAAGAGGTGCTTTTGAGTCGGTCTTTACTCCTAGACTGCTCCTTCTATTTCAACAGAATTGTAAAAAAATCTTGTAAACTATCTATACTTTATTGCATAATATTTATTTCTATCACCACTGCAAACTCCAAAATTCTCCAAAATTGCTGCCTGGTTTTCTATGGAGATTCTCAGTCGTCCGTTCTGTAAAAAGAGTAGAAAACAGAATGTTAGTAATGCAGAGAGAACATGTAAAAATGTTAGTGTGTGTGTGAGAGAGAGAGAGAGAGAAAGAGAGAGGGAGGGAGGGAGAGAGAGAGAGACTTGTAACTTTTGCAACATTGCTCAGAGTCACTCTGTGTGGTAGATGGGTGGTTTCTAAATATGATGTATAAGTAAAATAAATAAATATCTGAAGTGGCAACATTTGTGCCCAGTCTTGTCTCCTTATCTTTGACTCGCTGGAGTCCCATAGTAATAAATGCAGACAGAAGATTTTAAAGAAAACTTTTTGGAGCATTTTTTATTACCAATTGTGGGTGTAGCTTGGTGGACATGGCATGGCTTGGTGAACGTGTGGCATGGTTGGCATGGCAGGAAAAAGATACTGCAAAATCCCCATCCCCTCCCAATCAGGTGGGACTCGGGAGGCAGAGATTAGATGGGGGCGGGGCCAGTCAGATGTGTTATTTAGCGGTTCTCCAAACTACTCAAAACTTCCGGTATTGGTTCTCCAGAGCTGGTCAGAACCTGCTGAAACCCACCTCTGCTTTGAAACCAAGAGACAAGCTATTCCCAGAAGTAGGGCAAATCCGAAATGGGATCTAATCGTTCTTTTGCAGATGCAGAAGAATGGACCAAGTTGGGTTTTTTCTTACAGTTGATTGAAATGGACCCATGGAGAATGGAGGAAGAAGACAAAGGCAGGCAGGGTTTTAGCTGTCCAGTGTAGGGGGATCGTTCAGAATCCCTGAATTGCTGGAAATGGAGAGAAAGACTATTGTTGTGTGCCACCTCGAGTCTTCGGAGAGGGGCGGCATACAAATCTAATAAATAATAATAATAATATTATAATTAATATTCTTATTCTTATTCTTATTCTTATTCTTATTCTTATTCTTATTCTTATTCTTATTCTTATTCTTATTCTTATTCTTATTCTTATTCTTATTCTTATTCTTATTCTTATTCTTATTCTTATTCTTATTCTTATTCTTATTCTTATTCTTATTCTTATTCTTATTCTTATTCTTATTCTTATTCTTATTCTTATTCTTATTCTTATTCTTATTCTTATTCTTATTCTTATTCTTATTCTTATTCTTATTCTTATTCTTATTCTTATTCTTATTCTTATTCTTATTCTTATTCTTATGTGAATACAACACAGCAAACGAGAACACTATGCTGGATTTCGTATTTCATCACCAGTCGGGTGCTTCCCAAGCACCTAGGACTGCGTGATGTAGTGGTGAATTATGTTTGCCGATCCCAGTAAAGCGGCATTTTTATTATTATTATTATTATTATTATTATTATTATTATTATTATTATTATTATTATTATTATGTCAATACAACACAGCAAACGACATCACTATGCTGGATTTTGTATTTCATCACCAGTCGGGCGCTTCCCAAGCACCTAGGATTGCGTGATGTAGTGGAGAATTATGTGTGCCGATCCCAGTAAAGCGGCCTTTTGCAATTGACAGATGGAGATTTTGTCTATTCCGATGGTTTTCAAATGTCCGCTGACATCCTTTGGCACTGCGCCCAGTGTGCCAAGTACCACTGGGACCACTTTCACTGGCTTATGCCAGAGTCATTATTATTATTATTATTATTATTATTATTATTATTATTATTATTATTATTATTATACCAGCTGGGCAGGGCAGAAACAGCCAGGCAGCCCAAGTCAGAGATGGAAAAAGGCAATATTTGAATAAGATGGACTAGTTTGGACGAAGGTGTTCATGCTAACACAATGTCACAAGTGAGCGAGAGAGAATTGTTTAAGTAGTACATGGTCAATTGGGCAGCAAGACACTTAAAGTACAGGCTATTTTCTCGCTAGTTGCCTTCCGATTGTTGCTTTAAAGAAGAAAAAACAACAACAACAGATTAAGCCAAGAAAGGACTGATGAAGTGTAGCCTTTGGAACAACACCTGTTACAAACAGAGGGGTGGGCAGCAGGCAGGATGGGGTGGAATGTAGTTCCAACAGCAGTAAAGAAGATGCGTGCGCAACTCCAGCTGATTGGCGTCTGTCACTTCCTGGATTACTGGTCTCAGCTCGGCTCTCCTTTTTTCCCTTACTGCTGCTGCTGCTTCTGCGTCTGCGCTCCTTGCTTTTTTCCTCTTTCCTCCTTCCTGGCCTTGGACGAGCTTCCCTCTCTCCAGCCCGGCTCCCCTCCAGCCTCACGCGGCCACCTCCCACCTGAGATTCAAGCAGAAGGCATGGGTGGAAGTGGCACTGGCAGCATTTATGCTTCTGGCAGCACCCATTCACCTAGCTACCCAGCCTGAGGCAGGGTGTGTGACCCAGGAAGGAGAGTGCGGGAAACACGAAGCAAATTGTCACCCCAGCGAGTGACACTGGTAAGGTTGTAAGTTGAGGACTTAACAGTTCACTTGAACGATGATGATTGTTCAAGCCACTCCCACCTGGTCACATGGCCGGCAAGCCACTCCTACCCAGTCGCATGACCATTAAGCCACACCCACAAAACAAGCCACACCCACAGTAAAAACTTTGGCTGCCCATTACTGTACAAACACTATTCATGATACCTTCTCTCTCTTAGATGTGGCTACTGTTTGGCATCCAGGTAGAATACCTTAGAAAGCACCCCCTTTAATTGCAGATAATCCTTGATTTATGATCATGTGGCATCAGGGTTTCTCTTGCTAAGCATGAGGCTCCCTTCTTAAGTCTGTCATGCCCAATTTTATGACCAATTTTTGACATCGTCGTAAAATGAGTCATGTGTTTGTTAAACGAATATGACTCCCTCCTTTGACTTTGCTCGTTGTAAATTGGTTGGGAAGGTGACAAATGGTGATCATAGGACCCTGGGTGCAGCTTTGCTTCTCCTGCGTGCGGGCACTCATGTCCGAGCGTGTTTTTGCTTCTGCACATGCGCAGGAAGCAAAATGTTGTGAGGGATGTGCATGCGTGAAAGTTCGGTGTTTTTTTTTTTTACTTTGACGCATGTGCAGAAGCAAAAAAAAAATCACTGAAATCTCACATGCACAGGTATCCTCTCATGAGATTTTGGTTCAAAAACATGCTGGGATACACACACACACACGCACACACGCAGGAGAAGTAAAGTTGCATGCGCAGCACAACTTTTGCTACTGATGCACCATCCTTATCCATACCAGTAGCAAGATCAAGAGAATGGAGCACCTCCCTTATGAAACCAGGTTGCAACGCCTTGGTCTCTTCAGCCTTGAAAGACGGTGTTTAGGGGGTGACTTGATCGAAGTGTATAAAATCATGCATGGGATAGAAAAGGTGGATAGAGAAAAAATATTTTCTCTATCACAAAATACTAGGACGAGGGGGCACTCCCTAAATCTCATAGGTAAGAAAGCGAGGACAAATAAAGGGAAATATTTCTTCATTTAGGTGGTCATTGGTTGATGGAATTCACTTCCAGAAGAGGTCATGACAGCTGTTAGCCTGGATAGCTTCAAGGCAGGATTAGACAGATTCATGGATGCCAAGTGTATCATAGGGGGTTATTGAAACGGATGTCCAAGTCCTCTGTGTTGGTTTAGGCAGGCAGGATTCCCTTGGGTCCCATTTGTTGGGGGTCAAGGGAAAGGGAGGGTCTTGCCTTCTCTTTCTGCTCAAGATCCCCATGGACAATTGGTGGGCCACTGTGTGACACAGAATAGAAACATAGAAACATATAAGTCTGACGGCAGAAAAAGACCTCATGGTCCATCTACTCTGCCCTTATACTATTTTCTGTATTTTATCTTAGGATGGATATATGTTTATCCCAGGCATGTTTAAATTCAGTTACTGTGGATTTATCTACCACGTCTGGTGGAAGTTTGTTCCAAGGATCTACTACTCTTTCAGTAAAATAATATTTTCTCACGTTGCTTTTGATCTTTCCCCCAACTAACTTCAGATTGTGTCCCCTTGTTCTTGTGTTCACTTTCCTATTAAAAACACTTCCCTCCTGGACCTTATTTAACCCTTTAACATATTTAAATGTTTCAATCATGTCCCCCCTTTTCCTTCTGTCCTCCAGACTATACAGATTGAGTTCATTAAGTCTTTCCTGATACGTTTTATGCTTAAGACCTTCCACCATTCTTGTAGCCCGTCTTTGGACCCGTTAAATTTTGTCAATATCTTTTTGTAGGTGAGGTCTCCAGAACTGAACACAGTATTCCAAATGTGGTCTCACCAGCGTTCTATATAGCGGGATCATAATCTCCCTCTTCCTGCTTGTTATACCTCTAGCTATGCAGCCAAGCATCCTACTTGCTTTCCCTACCACCTGACTGCACTGTTCACCCATTTTGAGACTGTCTGAAATCACTACCCCTAAATCCTTTTCTTCTGAAGTTTTTCCAGAATGCTGGACTCGATGGGCTTTGGCCTGGTTCAGCATGGCTCTTCTTATGTTCTTATGTTCTAACCCAATACTGACCACACTCAATAATTTGCAGGGGCTACACGCTAAGACCCCTGTCCTTATGAGCTTTGATCCAGAAATGAAGCCAGAAATTGAGTTTATATTTCAGTAAGGGTTGCTAATCCTAGTTTCTTGACGAGATTCCTTCATGAAGATGATGATAATGGTGGTGATGGTGATGATAATCGCAATGATGATATTTCTGAGTGTTCAGAGGCCTCCTTAAGGTTCCGTAAATCTTTCAATAACCATTTGTAAGATGATGTGCTATTATTCTCATTACACAGTAAAGAGGAGTTTAAGACTGAGAGATAATAGCTAGCCCAAGGCTATATAATACGTTTGCTGATAATAAGGTATTTCATCTAGGTGCCCAGTTAGATGGTTTTATGGCCTTCTTCATGCAGCACCCTGTTGCCGGAAGAGTCCACTTATATTCCTCTCCTTCGCTGAGATATTGGGCATAAATGGCATAATTTTACTCCGTGGCTCCTTCACAACATCTGGTATTTAAAACTATATTCCCCCTATTTCTGAAAACTCCATCATTTTTTCCTCTTCCATGTCATACTTTGCTCTGGCCCTTATATATAAAACCCCTATAGGCCTAGACTAGGGGTATCAAGCTCAAGGCCCGGGTGCCAGATTTGGTCCTTGGGGTACTTAGATCTGGGCCATAGGGTCACCCTGGAAACAGCGAAGGACCAGCCTGCTGTAGCCCTTCTATTGTTGTTGTTGTTGTTGTTATTGTTATTATTATGTCAATACAACACAGCAAACGAGATCACTATGCTGGATTTTGTATTTCATCACCAGTCGGGCGCTTCCCAAGCACCTAGGACTACGTGATGTAGTAGCGAATTATGTTTGCTGATCCCAGTAAAGCGGCCTTTTGCAATTGACAGATGGAGATTTTGTCAATTCCAATGGTTTTCAAATGTCCGCTGAGATCCTCTGGTACTGCGCCCAGCGTGCCAAGGACCACTGGGACCACTTTCACTGGCTTATGCCAGAGTCGTTGCAGCTCGATTTTTAGATCTTTGTATTTCACTAATTCCTCTAGTTGCTTCTCCTCAATTCTGCTGTCTCCTGGGATTGCGAATTTATTATTATTATTATTATTATTATTATTATTATTATTATTATTATTATTCAGCCAATTCATTCACAACCACTCATCACACTTTGTAAACGGGGCGGGGGGGTGTTGATATAATTGCTCCATGTCCCTATGCTCCATTTTTGCTGGCATGAATGTTCTTTCTGCGCCAACTCAGGAAGCTCAAACTGCCCAAGGAGCTGCTGATCCAGCTCTACAGAGGAATCATTGAGTCTGTCATCTGCACCTCTATAACTGTCTGGTTTGGTTCTGCAACCCAACACACTAACACAGACTTCAGAGGAGAATCAGAACTGCAGAAAAAACAATTGCTGCCAACCTGCCTTCCATTGAGGACCTGTATACTGCACGAGTCAAAAAGAAGGACCCCTCACACCCTGGACGCAACTCTCTTTCCCTAAGGCTACTTTTCAAGGTTTGTTTATTTATTAAATTTATATGCCACCCATCTTACTACCCCATGAAAACTCTGGGTTGCTTTTGCTACCACATGGTCTGTGGTGCGTCCTTTACTTAGACATCATGTCACCAATTCTTCTTACTTAAGGACTAGAAACTTCAGTTTTCCAAAAAATATGCACTCAGATCTTCAAGCAGAAATGCATGTGTTCTCTCCTATATAAATATGCATCTCTCTCTCCCTCCCACCCCCTCTCCTTCCTTCCTTCCCTCCCTCTCTCTCTCTCTCCAATTTTGATGCATTATTGCCATGAAGATGAAATCAAAACCCCAGCAGCAGAATTCACCATGATGACGTTGACTGATGGGTGTTCTTGGGCTAAAAAGGGGAAATTGTTGGATATATACAGAAAAACCCACACCATCAACACGAGGCAGGCAAACAGCCTTTGCTTCAACCGGCCCATTAACACAGGAAAAAACTCCTTCTCTCTTTTGGTGATGGGCGAGAGCAAAGCTTTTACTTATTGGCTCCCTTGTGTGATATAAACCATCATTACAAGATACATTTTCTTTCCATTATACCGTAAGAAAAACCTCCCACCTTCTGACCTAAATATACATTTCCTCCAGGGCATCCCATTTGGTAGAGAACATGGTAGAAATCTAATCTCCTTTTAATCAATAAAACACCAAATGATGTTTCTATTTAATGCAAACTTTGCTCCTTGCCATGTAATGAACCTGTTTCTATTAAGGATACAACCATTAATGGAATAAGTAATGGGTTCCTGCTTAAGTTTCTAATGCCACATGCTTCTAATTTCGCTTTGCAGTTTGGCCGTAAAGCTTAGGGAAAGCACTCAAGCTGAGGAAATGCTGCCTTTTGATCATAAAACGTCCATTTCCTGCCTCTGATGAAGATGAAGGTGGTGATGATGACGATGAAGACTTTCAGATCTCGGATAGCAATTCGTTCCTGATAAATGGCTTTTACGGGGACGTATTACTGGAACGTCAAGAGCGGTGATGGCGAACCTTTTTTTCCTCGGGTGCCGAAAGAATGTGCGTGCATGCTATTGTTCATGTGCTAGTGCCCACACACATAATTCAATGCCTGGGGAGGGCAAAAAGAGCTTCCCCTGCCCCCCTGGAGGCCCTCTGGAAGCCAGAAACGGCCTGTTTCCCAACTTCTGATGAGCCCAATAGGCTCATTTTACACCCTCCCTAAGCTACAAAGGCTTCCCTGCAGCAGTGGGTGGGTAAAAATGCCCTCCCCATTTCCCCGGAGGCTCTCTGAAAGCCCAAAACGCCCTCCCAGAGCCTCTGTGTGAGCCAAAAATCAGCTGGATGGCACACACATGCATTTTGGAGCTGAGCTAGGGTAACGGCTTGCGTGCCAGCAGATATGGCTCCGCGTGCCACCTATAGCACCCGTGCCATAGGTTCGCTATCACTGGTCAAGAGCCTGCATGCAGAATAATAATAATAATAATAATAATAATAATAATAATAATAATAATAATAATAATAATAATCTTTTTCTACTGTGTGTGTAGTAGTAGTAGTAATAATAATAATAATAATAATAAATAATAATAATAATAATAAAAATAATATTAATAATTTATTAGACTTGTATGTCGCCCCTCTCCGAAGACTCGGGGCGGCTCACAACAACAATAAACAATGCAATACACATCTAATGATGAAAGACTATAGCTAAAAACGCACTATCATTAAAACAATCAAAATTGCACAATCATCACCCTACATAAATCTTACTAGTCAGAGAGGGGATATATTAATTACCCCATGCCTGGTGACATAAATACTGTAGGTCTTCAGAGTCTTGCAGAAGAAATACTGTATTGCTTATACTTTACTTATTTTTATCTATTTATTAGTTTTATTAAATACCTATTGGTGGTATATAAAGATATAATAATATTTATATACATGATATTACTAAGAGAGAAACATTAGGACAGGGGATGGAAGGCACTCTGGTGCACTTATGCACGCCCCTTACTGACCTCTTAGGAATCGGGAGAGGTCAACAGTGGATAGTCTAAGGGTAAAGTTTTGGGGGTTAGTGATGATACTACAGAGTCAGGTAGTGAGTTTCATACATCAACTACTCAGTTACTAAAGTCCTATTTCCTGCAGTCAGGTTTAGAGCAGGTTACTTTAAGTTGTGTGCTCAGGTGTTGTTGTGGTTGAAGCTAAAGTAGTCATTGACAGGAAGGATGTTATAGCAGATGATTTTATGGGCTATGCTTAGGTCATGTTTAAGGCGACGTAGTTCTAAGCTTTCTAAAACTAGGATTGTAAGTCTAGTTGTGTAGGGTATTCTGTTGCAAGTTGTGAGCCGCCCCGAGTCTTCGGAGAGGAGCAGCATACAAATCTAATTAATAATAATAATAATAATAATAATAATAATAATAATAATAATAGTAGTAGTAGTAGTAGTAGTAATAGTAGTAATAGTAGTAGTAGTAGTTATTATTAGTAGTAGTAGTAAATGGAGGAGTGGAGGGCTCTTCTAGTAAAGTATCTCTGGACGTTTTCAAGAGAGTTTGTGTCTGAAATGCAGTGTCGGTTTCATGTGTTCATGTATTCTGCTGCATTTCATGTTAGCTTCAGCAGTAGTCCTAGCAGAACTTTTCAGAATTGAAAGCCTTCTGCTTTCCTCTTACGACCTCAGCCCTTGTTCCTTGTGTGCTATGAGTTCTGGATTGTAAATCTGAGAAACAGGACTTCTTTCCCCTCTGCAGAAATCTGCAAGATGCTTTGATGTCTAAGGGGAGTAGTGGGGTAGCGATGTGGGGCTAGAACTCAGGCTTTAGCCGGGTGCCTCTAACTACTACAAATTAAAATTAAATGATTTATTTGATTTGTTTAATTGTATTTCTAGGCCGCCCTTCTCCTTCTCTTTTTTCTTCGCAAAAGTATCAGCAAAAATCAGCAAAATCGCGCTCATACAAGCGTCTTCCCAGGGGATTTCACTTGCTGTGTATGCGCAGAAGCGAAATCTCACACCGACAGGCACAGAGGGCTCACTGGTAGCGACGAAGACAGCTGGCCTTCGCTGTCCGGGTGCCATAAAAACTTCGGCCATAAAATCTTTTGGAACTTTTAGTCATCCTGTCTTCTAAAGCCGCCCTGAGACTCCAGAGAAGGGTGGCCTAGAAATCAAAATAATCAATCAATCAATAAATCAATCAATCAACTAATCAACCAACCAACCAACCAATCAATAGAGAAGTGAGGGTGAGCAATGAATGAGGATCAAAGACTAGAGGACCAAGAATTTTAATAATAATAATAATAATAATAACAACAACAACAACAACAACAACAACAACAACATCAGAGTTGGAAGGGACCTTTGAGGTCTTCTAGTCCAACCAGGCCTGCTGGAAGTTTGTTCCAAGCATCTGAAAGAGTAGTAGATGCTTGGAACATATTTCCAGCAGACGTGGTTGGTAAATCCACCAGAACTGAATTGAAACATGCCTGGGATAAACATAGATCCACCCTGAGATAAAATACAGGAAATAGCATAAGGGCAGACTAGATGGGCCATGAGGTCTTTTTCTGCTGTCAGTCTTCTATGTTTCTAACCTCCTGCTTAGGCAGGAAACCCTACACTGCTTCAGACAGTAAGAAGATGTCTTCTTCAAAACTTCCAGTGTTGGAGCATTCATAACTTCTGGTGGCAAGCTGTTCCACTGGTTAATTGTTTTAACTGTCAGGAAATTTCTCCTTAGTTCTAAGTTGCTTCTCTCCTTGTTCAGCTTCCACCCATTGCTTCTTTTTCTACCCTCAGGTTCTTTGGAGAATAGGTTGACTCCCTCTTCTTTGTGGCAACCCCTTAGATATTGGAACACTGCTATCATGTCTCCCTTGGTCCTTCTTTCCATTAAACTAGACATGCCCAGTTCTTGCAACCGTTCTTCCTATGTTTTAGCCTCCGGTCCCCTCATCATCTTTGTCGCTCTTCTCTGCACTTTTTCCAGAGTCTCAACATCCTTTAAAAAAAAAAAAAAACAGCAATGAGGAATATCTTTGAATATTGCTACGCACCTTGATTCTGCCTCTCCTATCTTGCCCAAAGAGAAGAGTAGCAGAAGGGACGTTTGGATATTGTCAAGAGCAGAGGGGTGGGTGGGAGAGAGAGATGAAAAATGCCCCTGTGATTTGCAATCTGACAATCTCGTTCCATTTTGAGTCCCTTTTTAAAATGTATAGGTGCTGCTTCAGTGTTAACAAATGGCCCTTTGGGGCGATAAAGCATGCAAATTGGCCTGCCGAGTATTTTAGAGGCAAGAGATTTCCCTGTTCAAATATCATAAATATCTCCATGTAGGAGCTGTGCTAACATGGAGCGGGCCTCTCTGAGCGTTAACTAATTCTCACAGAAGTGCCTCTCTGGCGGCTGGGAGATTTTTCATATGTCATCTATCAATTCTTTGTTTTTTAAAAGAGGGAGGCAGTTTTGAGACACAAGCCTCACCTGACGTAAATCAAAAATGCCGTTTTCTGCTGGCAAGAGCTTAGGATCTTGTTGCGGCTGTTCAGGGTGTGCATTTATGTTGGTGCAAACACATGTAAGAAACTGGACTGGGAATAGGAGGGAAAAAATGTGAACAGTAAGGAAAAGTGGGGTTTGGATTTGGAGAGCTTGAGTGGGAAGTGGAGAACTTATGTTCATTTGGAGAGGAAGGGATTACAAGAGAGTAAGCAGGCACACAATGGAGAAAAGTCTGGGCTGGTTGTTTAAATGTGTTCAGACCTGATGACTCTAGTATACAGTCTTCCCTAGATTTTCTCAGGGGATGCGTTCCAAGACCGCCCGCGAAAGTCGAATTTCCGCGAAGTAGAGATGCGGAAGTAAATACACCATTTTTGGCTATGGACAGTATCACAAGCCTTCCCTTAACACTTTAAACCCCTAAATTACCATTTCCCATTCCCTTAACAACCATTTACTCACCATTATTACTGGTACTCACCACTGAATAAGACACTTAGTGATCCTGATATTTATAAACATAATTATTCATTAACATATTTTTTTTTGGTTATTTATTTGCAAAAATTATTAGTTTGGCGATGATATAGTAGGTCATCGGGCAGGAAAAACTGTGGTATAGAAAAAAAAACGTGAAGTATTTTTTAATTAATATTTTTTTAAAAACCGTGGTATAGACTATTCACAAAGTTTGAACCAGTGAAAATCGAGGGAACACTGTATTTCACTATGTATTCCCCATTCTGTGCCAGTTTACTCTCTTCAGATGGATGTGCAGAAGCAAAAAACCACCAAAATCTCACACCAATGTGCGCCGTCTTGCAAGGTTTCGTTTCCTGCACATGCACAGAAGCTAAATCTCGCTCCAAAGCATGCGCCCACCCACCGGTCATCCGGAGTGGAATACGCAGCTCTATTTCTGCTACTGTTGCACCGTCCCTTTCTCCCCATTCCAGGTAGGAACACAATATTGGCTCTCTTGTAATCCCTTCTTCTTCAATCTCAAAACTCAGGCATAGGATAATATATTGACTGTAATGGTAATGGAGCCGGGGTGGCGCAGCAGGTAGAGTGCTGCAGGCCACTGAAGCTGACTATAGATCTGCAGGTCAGTGGTTCAAATCTCATCACCGGCTCAAGGTTGACTCAGCCTTCCATCCTTCCGAGTGGGTAAAATGAGGACCCCAATTGTGGGGGCAATAGGCTGGCTCTGTTCAAAAGTGCTATTGCTAACATGTTGTAAGCCGACCTGCATCTAAGGAGAAAGGCGGCATAAAAATCGAATGAATGAATGAACGAATGAACGAATGAACGAATGAACGAATGAACGAATGAACGAATGAACGAACGAACGAACGAACGAATGAACGAATGAACGAACAAACAAACAAACAAACAAACAATGATAATCACATGACAGGGACAATGCAATGGTTAGGATTAGGCATTATAGCGCAATCCATTGCAAGAAGCATGCATCCCTCTGAGGGAATCCTAGCTTGCAAATGCTCATCTTTGTTGTATCCTGGCTTAATGTTGGCCTACTTGGAAAACAAGCAACCCTCCACAATGTAAGTCAACCTCCCCTCTCTTTTAGGTAGTGATGAACCTTATCAATAACCTTATCAATATCAACATCTGTTACGGTTCCTCCTTGTTTAACAGTTGAAAGTCAGAGTGACACCGACAAATATAATGTGGTCACAGTTTGGCTTCTTAATCTTTTGTTTTTCGTCTTTTTAAGTTCTATTTTCTGATCCATTACTGCACCAGAAATGAAGATCAATTGAATTTGATCCGGGCATAATTGTATTATGCAGCCAAGAGGTCTTTCATTCCAAATTGGATAAGGCAGCTTGCTTTGGTCATAAGTTCTTTTGCACCATCCTCCTCCTCCACATTCATACCCAGGGGAGGGCTACTCCCTGGATGGGGGGAATGCAGTGGGGAAGCGAAAATGGAGCTCGACCCCAAAACACCCAATTTACACCGAAAGGTGTTGAAAGAAAATGCGTAAGCAACGCCCACAGTGTGGTAGTAAAAATTTTGGTAGCCCTTCACTGTTCATACCCAGGCATTTCCAAAATGCAATACAGATAGTCCTCAACTTTCGACCACAATTGAACCCAAAATTTATATTGATAAGCGAGATAGTCATTGAGTGAATTTGGCCCCATTTTACAACCTTTCCTGCCCCAGTTGTTAAGTGATTGACTGTGGTTGTTAAGTTAGAAACACAATTGTCTTACCATTGACTTGGCTTGTCCAAAGGTCACAAGAGGTGATCACATGACCCCGGGACAGCGCAACTGTCATAAATGTGAGTCAGCTGCCAAATGTCTGAATTCTGATCACATAACCAATGGGGAGGCTGCAGTGTTCCTGGGTGTGAAAAGGGGTCATAATAAGTCACCTTTTCAGTATCATTGTAACTTTCAACGGTCACTAAATGAACTGTTGTAAGTTGAGGACTTTCTCCACACACATACACACCCCTTCACATGCATGATCTTTTCAACAATATTACAGGACCGTGTCTCCCCAAAATGGTCTACCCATCCAGTTGATAGGATAGGATAGGATAGGATAGGACAGGACAGGACAGAAGAGGACAGAACAGAACAGAACAGTAGGACAAGACAGGACAGAACAGGACAGCAATAGGGATAGGGTAGGATAGGGTAGGACATGACATGACAGGACAGGACAGGACAGGGTCGAAACAACAAAACAAAACAAAAAACAAACAAAACAAAACAAAACAGTAGAACAAGACAGGACAGAACAGGACAAGAATAGGGATAAGGTAGGATAAAACAAAACAAAACAGTAGAACAAGATAGGACAGAACAGGACAAGAATAGGGATAAGGTAGGATAGTATAGGACAGGACAAAACAGAACAGAACAGAAGGACAGGACAGGACAGGTCAGGTCAGGTCAGGTCAGGTCAGGACAGAACAGTAGGACAAGACAGGACAGAACAGGACAAGAATAGGGATAGGACAGAATGGAATGGAACAGAACAGAACAGAACAGAATGACAGGACAGGACAGGACATGTCTGGTTAGGACAGGACAGGACAGTAGGACAGGACAAAACAGGACAAGAATAGGGATAGGGTAGGACAGGACAGGTCAGGACAGAATAGAACAGAACAAGACATCAGTAGGATAGGATGGGATAGGATAGAACAAGACAGAACAGAACAGGACAAGAATAGGGGTAGGGATGGGGTCGGGTAGGACAGGACAGGGTAGGATAGGGTAGGATAGGGCAGGACAGGACAGGACAGGATAAGATAGAATAGGAAGTAGTGAATAGAACAGAACAGAACAGAATGACAGAGTTGGAAGGGAACTTGGAGGTCCTCTGGTCCAATTCCTTCCTCAGGCAGGAAAACCTATATCATTCCAGACAAAGAGTTGCCCAATCTCTACTTAAAAATTTCTAGCAACATGAGAAAAAACAGCTGAGGTGTCATTTTCATCCCACTATCTTTTGTACCTAGTTGTGGGAACAGATCAGACCAAAATTACTGGTGGGGGTGGGGAGTCAATACATGCAATTTTCTTTTCTTTTTTAAAATATTTTTTATTATTTTCAAAAAAGGACAAACAAAAAACATACAACATTGAACATTTAAGGAGCTACCATTGCTCCGCTTATCGTAGAAG
Source organism: Erythrolamprus reginae (assembly GCF_031021105.1). NCBI lineage: Eukaryota > Metazoa > Chordata > Lepidosauria > Squamata > Dipsadidae > Erythrolamprus > Erythrolamprus reginae. The sequence goes on from NC_091963.1 coordinate 8,510,491, forward strand.
TCTAACTAATACAGAATATAAAAAACTCTAACTATTACCAGATCTTGGCAGAAATGCCACACTTGCAGATTACTTTATCATTAAATTTAGTTCTGTGTTTTAAGATTAAAATTATTAATTAAATTTCTTTATGTTTTTTTAAAAAAATACATGCAATTTTCAACTTGCAACTAACTATTCACTTAGCAACTATTCAAAGGCACAGAGGATGTGACTTATGACTGGTTGCAGCATCGCTACTGTCAAGATTCAGGTACTTGGCCTGTATTTACGATGGTGAGGTATCCTGGGATTAGGTAATTGCCATTACGTGACTTTCCCAGCTAGTCTCCACCAAGTAAAATCAATGGTCAAATGGTCAGAAATGGCTGGAATTGGGCATGTCCAGTTTAATGGAAAGAAGGACCAAGGGAGACCAGGGGTTGCCACAAAGAAGAGGGATTCAAACTATTCTCCAGTGCACCTGAGGGTACAACAAGAAGCAATGGGTGGAAACTAATCAAGTAGAGAAACAACTTAGAACTAAGGAGACATTTCCTGACAGTCAGAACGGTTGATCAGTGGAACGGCTTGCCTCCAGAAGTTTTCAAGAAGAGATTGGATACCCATTTGTCTGACGTTGTACAGGGTTCCCTGCCTAAGCAGGGGGTTGGACTAGAAGACCTCCAAGGTCCCTTCCAACTCTATTCCATTCCATTCCAAGGCTCACCCCTTCCTTTCCCAAAAGACCAGCAGCTTTCATGCTCAGGAGAGGCTGGGTTGTAGTATCACGGTGGTCTGCTAACCAAGTGGAGAACTGTTCCTTTAAATCAATCCTCCTCTTTTTTTCTCTGGCCTGGCCTGGGATGTAAAGTGAGGGCTCGGGAGATTTCCTTTAAAGCCAAGATAAATGATGTGTGTCAGTATTTTCGGAGAAGTAGTGACCAACCTCATTTTTCCCTGTGTAACCTCAGCAAGAGTGATATCCACATCTCTTAAAGTGAAGTGAAATGGTTATTTGCGTGAAACCTTGACCCCAGCTGACGTTGCTTGCCTGGCTCAATGAAGCTGTCATAGCTCAAGAAGGCGGTTAGCGGAATTCGGGAAAACTAATAACCCCTTTTCTCTTCGGCTCCTTTTGCAAAAGGGCAGCAAATAATAACTTGCAGTGTGTTTCCTTGGTAATTGTCCATCTGCATACTTTTGTGAGAGGGAAGGAGAGAGAAGGAGAGAGAAGGAAAGGAAGGAAGGAAGGATGGATGGAAGGGAAGAAGGAAGGAAGAAAAGAAGGGAAGAAGGAAGGAAGGAAGAAGGAAGGATGGAAGGAAAGAAGGAAGGAAGGATGAATGGAAGGAAGGAAGGAAGAAAAGAAGGGAAGAAGGAAGGAAGGAATGAAAGAACAAAGGAAGGAAAGAAGGAAGGAAGGAAGGAAGGAAGGAAAAAGGGAGGGAGGGAGGGAGGGAAGAAGGAAGGAAAGAAGGAAGGAAGGAAAGAAGGAAGGAAGGAAAGAAGGAAGGAAGGAAGGAAGGAAAGAAGGAAGGATGGAAGGAAGGAAGGAAAGAAGGAAGGAAGGAAAGAAAGAAGGAAGGAAGGAAGGAAAGAAGGAAGGGAAGAAGGATGGGAAGAAGGATGGAAGGAAAGAAGGAAGGAAGGAAGGAAGGAAAGAAGGAAGGAAGGAAGGAAAGAAGGAAAGAAGGAAGGAAGGAAGGAAGGAAGGAAGGAAGGAAGGAAGGAAGGAAAGAGAATAGGGTGCAATCTTGATAATGAACTTCAGTTACACAATGAAGCGTAGATCCAGTTATGATGCTAGCTAGATAGTGTAATCTGACGTATATTTCTGTGATATCCTGCGGTTTGTCAGTTAATTGATGAAAGTGAATATTAATACTTCTGTGAGCAGAGGAGACTTTGTTTATGCATTTATATATGAAATGCTATTTGAGGTAATAACATAAAACAAGCAACAGTAAAATATCAATAAAGCATCATAAAAACGTCAATAAAAGCCATCCAAGCTAATAGCAGAGGCAGGGGAGGAAGCACGCACCTCCAATTCAAGAGAGTAAATGTAGACCCAGGTTGGACGATTAAGAGTCTTTGTGGTTCTCTGAGTTTGGTTGTTTGTCTGGGGTTAATCCTTGTTTATCTGGCTGCTGCGGAGGATAGGCTCTGTTATTTTGTTTCCTCCTTAGTTCTTTTAATTTAATTAATTCGATTTAATATGCCGCCCAATCCTATGGGACTCAAGGCGTCTTACAACATACGAGGGTCGCCCAGAAAGTAATGCACCACATGTTTTTTTTCTCAGCCTACAGTAATGGTACGAATGCGAAACCTTAGATATACATTATTTGAATTGTCAGGAGTGTGTGTGTGTAGTTTTTGCATTTCTTCAGACGGAGAGCATAGCTCAGTGAAGGGCTGCAAAAAAATTTTAATACCACACTGCGGGCATGGCTTATTTTGTGGGTGTGGCTTGTCAGCCATGTGACCTGGTGGGAGTGGCTGGATGACCATGTGACTAGGGGTGGCTTAAAAATCATATCACTGGCTTAAAGGTGGCCAACTTGACGTCACTCATGTCAAGAGTTAGGATTAGGGTGCCTGGCCTCTCCTTGCCTCAAAGAGATACAATTTCCCTATCCAATTACTATTACTGAATTTAATTCTATGTATATATGCCATATGTGTACATACATATTACACGCAGGCACACAAAAATATACATTATCTACTATATAAACTGTATGTACACACACACAAGCACAGCTCTTCTAAAATTATACACGTTCAACCTCATTTACTGCGGTAGGAAAAACATACCTAGAGCCCAGAAGGGAAAAATAGAAAAAAAAAATCAAATTTTTTCTACTGGCTCTGCATACCTGACCGTACCCATAAGAACCCATCACGGGTTCCAGTCCAAGATATTTATGACCCAGCAGACTGTAGTGTGACCAAGGGATGAAAGACCATTAAAAGGAGTGTCATATATCCCACCCCATTTTCTTCCCAGAGCAAACCAGGTCAAAGGATTTATTTGGGGGTTGGTGGAAAAAACTCATTTTGGCAGCTGTATTGGATGGAATGAAATTCCACTCAAATTTTTATGTCGTCTGGCCGGGACTATGATGGCATACTTGTGGCTACAATACTGACAGTCTGCGGACACCCTGCCTAGAAGTTGGCTAGAAGTTTCCTCTGGATATTTTTGCCGTATCTATGAGACTCAAATTCAAGCTTTTGAACCTGCCAGTTTCATATTAGTAACATTTTGTTGATATTCAGAGGCCACGATCCACTCAGTTTTCCAACTTTTCTTTATTGTGTTATTTTTTGGAAGAAACTGGCACTGTTAAAAGGAATAACAATGGTTCCAAATCCACAGGGTTCAGTCCTGGGCCCAGTGCTCTTCAACATTTTCATCAATGACCTAGACAAGAGGGGGAACTAATCAAATTTGCAGACGACACCAAGCTGGCAGGGCTCAAAATACAGTAAGATTTCAATAGATTAACACTGTGGGCCCAAACTAACGAAACAGTGTTCAATGTCGAGAGAAGCAAAGTCCTACACCTAGGCAAGAAAGACCCAAGACAAACATACAAGCTGGGAGGAACCACATTTAGCAATAGTGACTGTGAAAGAGACCTCATAGTCTTGGTGGATATGAGCCAGCAATGTGCAGCAGCGGCCAAAAAAGCCAACACAATCCTAAGCTGCATCTACAGGGGGATACACTCCAAGACCAGGGAAGTCTTAACACCACTCTACTATGCCCTGGTCAGACCACACCTGGAATACTGTATTCAGTTCTGGTCACCACACTTCAAAAGAGACATTGAAACTCTGGAGAAGGTGCAGAAAAGAGCAACCAAAATGATTAGGGGACTTGAAACCAAGACTTACGAAGAGAGATTGCAGGAACTGGGCAGGGATAGCCTTGAGAAAAGGAGGGCCAGAGGGGACATGATAGCTGTATACAGATATAAGAGGGGTTGCCACAAAGAGGAGGGGGTCACTCTATTCTCCAGAGCACCAGAGGGCCGGACGAGGAACAATGGCTGGAAGCTGACCAAGGAGAGAGTCAACCTAGAAGTAAGGAAGAACTTCCTGACAGAGCGATCAACCAGTGGAACAACCTGCCTGCGGAGGTTGTGAATTCCCCAACTCTGGACACTTTCAAGAGGAGATTGGACTGCCATTTGGCTGAGGTGCTTTAGGATTCCTGCTCAGGCAGGGGGTTGGACTTGATGACCTGCATCGTCCCTTTCAACTCTAACAATAAATAAATAAATAAATAAATAAATGAATGAATGAATGAATGAACGAACGAACAAACAAACAAACAAACAAACAAACAAACAAACAAATAAATAAATAAATAAATAAATCTCAGTGTCTTGGTAGACAACCAACTAAATTGAAGCCAGCAATGTGTACTGCAGCTTAAAAAGCCAACACAATTTTAAGCTGCATCAACAGAGGGATACATGATAAGGGGACTAGAAACTAAGACATATGAAGAGAAGTTGCAGGAATTGAGCATGGATAGTCTAGCAAAAAGGAGGCCCAGGGAGGACATGATAGCAGTATACAAGTACTTGAGGGGTTGCCACAGAAAAGAGGGAGTCACACTATTTTCCACGGCACCAGCATGCAAGACCAGGAACAATGGATGGAAACTGACCAAGGAGAGATTCAACCTGGAAATTAGGAAGAACTTTCTGACGGTGAGGGCGATCAACCAATGGAACGGTCTGGCAGTGGAGGTTGTGAATGCCCCAACACTCAAGGTATTCAAGAGGAGATCTGACTGGGGTTTTGCCACACTTTCAGTTTGTTCTTGGCTTAGTGGGTGTGGCAGGGGGGAGGATATTGCAAGATCTCCATTCTCACCGCACTGTGGAGCCAGCCAGAGGTGGTATTTGCCAGGTTTTTTATTATTTATTTATTCATTTATTCATTCATTCATTCATTCATTCATTCATTTATTTATTTGTTTGTCTGTTTGTCTGTCTGTTTGTTTATTTATTTATTTATTTATCCAATACACAATACATATGGAAGAGAATAGACATGAAGTAATATATATATAAAGATAATATGTAAAAATAGAGGAGAAGATATATGAAAGGAAGAAAATATACCGTATATGATATATGAGATAAAAGAAAGACAATTGGACAGGGGACGAAAGGCACACTAGTGCACTTATGTACGTCCCTTACTGACCTCTTAGAAACCTGGAGAGGTCAATCGTGGATAGTCTAAGTGAGAAATGTTGGGGGTTAGGGGTTGACACTATTGAGTCCGGTAATGAGTTCCACGCTTCGACAACTCAATTGTTAAAGTCATTACAGTCAAGTTTGGAGCAGTTAATATTAAGTTTGAATCTGTTGTGTGCTCTTGTGTTGTTGCGGTTGAAACTGAAGTAGTCGTTGACCAGTAGGACGTTGCAGCATATGATCTTGTGGGCAATGCTTAAATCGTGTTTTAGGCATCGTAGTTCTAAGCTTTCTAGACCCAGGATTGTTAGTCTATTTTCGTAGGGTGTTCTGTTTCGAGTGGAGGAGTGAAGGGCTCTTCTGGTGAAATATCTTTGGTCGTTTTCAAGGGTGTTGATGTCCGAGATGTGGTATGGGTTCCAGACAGATGAGCTGTATTCAAGGATGGGTCTGGCAAAAGTTTTGTAGGCTCTTGTGAGTAGTGTGAGATTGCCGGAGCGGACGCTATGTAGGATCAGGTTAACAGCTCTAGAAGCCTTTTTGGCGATATTGTTGCAGTTCTCCAAGCTATTCAAAATTTCTGATACTGGTTCTCCGAACTGCTCAAAATTTCCGTTACTGGTTCTTCAGATCCTGTTAGAACCTGCTGGATTTCAACCCTGATCTACTAATGTTATGTTATGTTATGTTATGTTATGTTATGTTATGTTATGTTATGTTATGTTATGTTATGTTATGTTATGTTAATGCACGGCCGGCGTTTTAAAACGCCGACCAAAATTGCGTTGGAGGTGGAGAGATGCAGCCCCGCACATGCGCGCTCTCCGCTCTGTCGCGCTGCCTCCTGGGCTCTGGGAGGTCCCGGATGTGCCCTATTTAAGAGCTGCACGACAGGACCTCCTCCTTTTGCCCTCGGCATCCTGAAGCGAACACCCACGCGCCCTCCTCTATCATACAGTGCGCCTGAAAGGGGTCACCTCAGAAATTTTTGATGGTCTCTCCTGGGGGTGCGGCCGTCTTTTCGCCTATTCCACACTGATGTTAAGGACGCACTGGTTAGGGGGTGTGATGCAATGAAGTATACAATTTGGTCACTTTGGCTTTCCCTTTGGTCACTGGAGTTAGGCAGGTTAGGGGCGGAAATGGGTAGTAGGAGTCTTCGGAGAGGGGCAGCATGCAAATCTAATAAATAATAATAATATTAACAACAACAACAACAACAATAATAATAATAACAACAACAACAACTGCACGTTCTCCTTTTGGGCATCATTTCAAAGATGATGGGCCGCCTCTCCTCAGGAACTATAGGTTTGTACAACTTCGGGAACTGGAGGGGGGTTGCCCATGGGACTCACCTTATCCAATATCCCGAAGGGGATTGGAGGGTGAGCTCTTCCCACAGGCTTTAAGGGCGTGGCTCGGATCCAGGTGAAGGTGGCTACCTTCACCTGGTTCAGCAAGGAGTTATGCCCCATAGTTGCCAATGTATGTTTTGATAGGTAATTCCACCCCATTAGTTTGTTTGACCGCTGCAGGTCCTTTGGTTACATCTGTTTATAACGTTTTCATTTATGTTATTTAAATTTATGCAAATTTAAATAAAGTGACCCAATTTAAACTCCAGCTCCTGTCTCCGCGTTGTTATTCCACTTCCAGCACAATATTATGTTACGTTACATTGCGTTACGTTATGTTATGTTACGTTATATTACGTTATATTATATTACATTATTATATTACAGTATATTATAATATTTATCATCATCCTATATATAGATATCAGCTATCTATCCCATCTATATCTATATAGATATCATTGATATATTATCCATATCATTATATCATCACCTATATCTTTATCATATACAGTATATCCATATCTATATCACCATCTACATATAGATATATCTGCATGCATATTTTCCTGGCTCCTTGGTTCCTGCTAATAACAATTAACAAAAAATACTTGGCAATACCTCTTGAGCACTTCACACCTTCAAAAATGTGATGCAAACATTGACTAATTAATTGTTATTTCCAGGCACTAAATGTTGGGTTCTCTCTAAGGGATGGGGGTGGAGAATATATTCTTAATTACTTTCCAATTCTCCCAGCATTTCTCTGGGGTCCACAGAGGAAATGAACCCAGACCTGGAGTGGGGGAAAAAACATGATACACCTTCTAGGAAAGCATGTTCTTTGATTAATGACATGCCTTTTAAGTGGTTAATCAATTAATAAAGCAATGATTAATAAACAATCAATCAACCAACCAACTAATAATTATGAATAACCCAGGGTTCTCTTGGGATGCTGTTTTGAGATATTGAAGGAAAAATAGACTTTAGTAAAGACAGTAATTATTTAGTGTGAGTATAGAAGGAAGGAAGTTTATTTATTTATTTATTTATTTGATTTGTATGCCGCCCCTCTCCGAAAACTCGGGGCGGCTAACAACAGTAATAAAACAATGTACAATAATAATCCAATAAATACTAAAAATGATTAAAAAACCCATTAATATAAAAAGCCAAACATACATACAAACATAACATACATGAAATTGTAAAGGCCCAGGGGGAAAAAGCATCTCAATTCCCCCATGCCTGGCGACAGAGGTGGGTTTTAAGTAGCTTACGAAAGGCAAGGAGGGTGGGGGCAATTCTAATCTCTGGGGGGAGTTGGTTCCAGAGGGCCGGGGCCGCCACAGAGAAGGCTCTTCCCCTGGGTCTCGCCAAGCGGCATTGTTTAGTTGTCGGGACCCAGAGAAGACCCACTCTGTGGGACCTAACTGGTCGCTGGGATTTGTGCGGCAGAAGGTGGTCCCGGAGATATTCTGGTCCGGTGCCATGAAGGGCTTTATAGGTCATAACCAACACTTTGAATTGTGACTGGAAACTGATCGGCAACCAATGCAGACTGCGGAGTGATGGTGAAACATGGGCATACCTGAGTAAGCCCATGACTGCTCTCGCAGCTACATTCTGCACGATCTGAAGTTTCCGAACACTTTTCAAAGGTAGCCCCATGTAGAGAGTGTTACAGTAGTCGAGCCTCGAGGTGATGAAGTTTGTCATTGGTGTAGCTATAGCTAGCTGGTGGTAAATATAAACAGAGCAGGATTGGACACCTATAGTTTCAGTTGTTAAAAAAATAAAAAGCATGATTTGCCTTCAATCTGAAGTAGAAAATACAAAAACAGAAGTGTGGTCCTTACATATTCAGCCTAGACCCAGACAAATCTAAAATAACTAGGAATTTCTGGAAGCTTGGCATTCAAACAAGTCAGCCATCAATGAACACAAAGACCTAAACTACATTTACACACCATTCAAAGCAGAGAAATTTTTAAAAAGCTTAAGTAGGATACCAAAACACTCCAGCAACCAACATCTGTATAAGCAAAAATTAACATCAGACAAATAATCAAGCAGAAAACAATATCCTAATCAAGGAACCTGCAAGAACATTTTCACCAACACTGGCAGGTGTTGTATATAAACTGTATGTAAACAGGGAGCTAACGCTGATGATGTTACCTAGATGGATAATTAAATGTCTGCAACCAAATAACCAAGTTCAGAAGGCATTTCAAAGTTCAACCACCTGTGACAGCGAATCTATAGCATGCGTGCATGTCCATGGACGTGTGCGCACACATATGTTCACCTGTTCACACATGCATGCATTCACATGTGTGTCATACACATCCTGTTTAGGCATACATGTGCAGTCTGGGCACTTAGTGTTTAAAAGATTTGCCATCAAGGATATATACAGTGGTACCTCTACTTACAAACTTAATTTGTTCCGTGATCAGGTTCTTAAGTAGAAAAGTTTGTAAGAAGAAGCAATTCTTCCCATAGGAATCAATGTAAAAGCAAATAATGCGTGTGATTGGGGAAACCCCAGGTGGGGTGGAGGCCCTGTTTCCTCCCAGGAGATTCCTGGAGCGGCCCCACGGGGGCTTCTCCCTGCCTTTTCTGGCTCTGTTTTCTTCCAAGAGATTCCTAGAGAGGCCCAATTGAGGCTTCTCTCTGACTTTTCCAGCCCTGTTTCCTCCCAGGAGATTCCTAGAAAGGCCCCACGGAGGCTTCTCCCCACTTTTTCTGGCCCTGTTCCTTCCCAGGAGATTCCTAGAGAGGCCCCACAGAGGCTTCTCTCTGACTTTTCCGGCCCTGTTTCCTCCCAGGAGGTTCCTAGAGAGGCCCCACGGAGGCTTCTCCCTGTCTTTTCCAGTTACAGTTTCGGAGGCTCAGGTTTGTAAGTGGAAAATGGTTCTTGAGAAGAGGCAAAAAAATCTTGAATGCCCGGTTCTTATCTAGAAAAATTCATAAGTAGAGGCATTTGTAGGTAGATTTAGCACTGCATTCTCTTCTAGTAAGAATTTTTTTTTTCCTTTTTCTAATCCATGCCACTGCCTTTATAGCACCTCCTTCCAATTCTACATTGTTACATAAGCCTGTTTTTTTTTTCATGGCACCATCCTTTTATGAAAAAATTCTAATTAAATGTGCCATTGTTATTATCCTTTCTCATAAAAACCCCCTTCTATAAATGCACTGTAATGTACCTTCCGACTCTAATCAGATATTATGCTTCCCAAGATTTTTTGTGCATTTTTCTAAGCTGAGATATGCATTACAAAATTAAGGAGACTGTAATCCGGATGTCAATTTTCTCTCCATCTAGACATTAGTTCGGGCTGAGATCAGGTTAGTTCATACTGAAGTTCAAGTGGCTTAGATTGCTCCATCAAGCCCATTTTCCGACAGTTATTATATTTTGCATTGTGGCTTCTAATAGTGGGAAATTGGAGATGGTTTCTGTTGAAGGTGCTACTGGATAGAATCAGAGGGGGGGTCCTCCCAGCTTGCACCAGTTCTATAGAACCGGTAGCAAATTGCTGGTGATGTCACTGTGATGTCACTGAAGCGGTTTTGTCGTTGCTGGTCCATGGATCTTTTTTTTCTTTTAAATGGGGATTTTTTTTGGCTATTTTTTCTTCTTCTGCACACATGCAGAAACTGAGTTTCTGTCACAGTGCATGCTCTCTTGTTTTTGGCTCTCTTTTTTTGGAATATTTTGGGAATTTTTAGTACTGTGCTTGTGTTTTAGTACTGCTTTGTGTGTGCACGCCCACAAGTCTTGGCCACGTGGGTGGGAGGAAGCAAACAGGAGGCGAGATAGGTTAGAACCCACCGCTGGTTAGAATTAATTCTCTGAGCTATAGAACTAAATTCAAATAACAGAACAGAATAGAAGTAACTTTCTTTTTTTAAAATTTATTTGTTTTTTTCAAATATAACATACAAAAAAGAAAAAAACATACATAAAGACATACACATAGAACATTTGGGAAATGAAAGTTTCCCCACTTTTTAGGTGTTTGATCAGAGAATTTTGCTTCTTTCACATAGTATTAATTTTTCAAGTCTTTTATTCGACGTGATGCTTTGGCGTAGATTTTTATTTATTTCTTTGTTGCTCTTTTCTTTAGCCAATCATAAAATTTTGCCCATATTTTATAGTAATCTGATTCTTCTTTTCCCTCTAAATTTTTAGATAACCTGTCCATCTCCACACAGTCTAGTATCTTTTTAGAAACATAGAAACATAGAAGTCTGACGGCAGAAAAAGACCTCATGGTCCATCTAGTCTGCCCTTATACTATTTTCTGTATTTTATCTTAGGATGGATATATGTTTATCCCAGGCATGTTTAAATTCAGTTACTGTGGATTTATCTACCACGTCTGCTGGAAGTTTGTTCCAAGGATCTACTACTCTTTCAGTAAAATAATATTTTCTCATGTTGCTTTTGATCTTTCCCCCAACTAACTTCAGATTGTGTCCCCTTGTTCTTGTGTTCACTTTCCTATTAAAAACACTTCCCTCCTGGACCTTATTTAACCCTTTGACGTATTTAAATGTTTCGATCATGTCCCCCCTTTTCCTTCTGTCCTCCAGACTATACAGATTGAGTTCATTAAGTCTTTCCTGATACGTTTTATGCTTAAGACCTTCCACCATTCTTGTAGCCCGTCTTTGGACCCGTTCAATTTTGTCAATATCTTTTTGTAGGTAAGGTCTCCAGAACTGAACACAGTATTCCAAATGTGGTCTCACCAGCATTCTATATAGCGGGATCATAATCTCCCTCTTCCTGCTTGTTATACCTCTAGCTATGCAGCCAAGCATCCTACTTGCTTTCCCTACCGCCTGACTGCACTGTTCACCCATTTTGAGACTGTCAGAAATCACTACCCCTAAATCCTTTTCTTCTGAAGTATTTGCTAACACAGAACTGCCGATACAATACTCAGATTGAGGATTCCTTTTCCCCAAGTGCATTATTTTACATTTGGAAACATTAAACTGCAGTTTCCATTGCTTTGACCATTTATCTAGTAAAGCTAAATCATTTACCATATTACAGACGCCTCCAGGAATATCAACCCTATTGCACACTTTAGAGTCATCGGCAAATAGGCAAACCTTCCCTACCAAACCTTCCCCTATGTCACTCACAAACATATTAAAAAGAATAGGACCCAGAACAGACCCTTGTGGCACACCGCTTGTAACCTGACTCTGCTCAGAATACTCGCCGTTAACAATAACTCTCTGATGTCTACGCTTCAGCCAGCTGCAAATCCATTGAACTATCCAGGGATTAAGTCCAATCTTCATTAATTTATCTATCAGCTCTTTATGTGGAACCGTATCAAAGGCTTTGCTGAAGTCCAGGTAGGCAATATCCACGGCACCACCTTCATCCAACACCTTTGTGACATAGTCAAAGAAATCAATGAGATTAGTCTGACATGATTTGCCTTCAGTAAAGCCATGCTGATTTGGGTCCAATAAGTTATTGTTTTTTAGGTGCTGATTTATCCTCTTTTTGAGTAGAGTCTCCATCATTTTAACTACCACTGATGTCAAGCTAACTGGCCTGTAGTTACCAGCTTCTTCTCTACTGCCCTTCTTGTGGATAGGCACAACACTGGCCATTCTCCAATCCTCAGGAACTTGTCCTGTTAACAAGGATTGGTTAAACAAATCAGTCAGGGGGGGTAGCAATGACAGATCTGAGTTCTTTAAGAACTCTGGGGTGGATGCCATCTGGACCCATTGCCTTATTTATCTTTAATCGTTCAAGTTCTTCTAAGACATCGGCTTCTAAGATCACTGGAGCTGAATCCGTACAGCTGGAAACAATGCTATATCCATCTATAGTATTATTTTGTAAGGTGTCTTTTGAGAAAACTGAACAGAAGTAGCTATTGAAATGGTCAGCGATCTCCTTATTCCCATTAATGCATGTATTATTCCCAGTACTAAGCTTCGTGATGCCGCAGTTTTTCTTCTTCTTATCACTAATATATCTGAAGAAGGTTTTATCCCCCTTCTTTACAGATTTGGCAATTTCTTCCTCTTTTGAGGCTTTAGCAGCATATATTATCTGTTTTGCCTCCTTCTGTCTCATTTTATATACCTCCCTATCAGCTATACTTCCAGACTCTTTATACCTCCTATAGGCAGCCTTTTTTTCATTGACTATAGCCCTTACATCATTGCTAAACCATAGCGGTTTCTTCTTCCTTTTACCTTTAGTTATTTGTCTTACATACAGTCCAGTGGCTTTTAAGATGGCCTTTTTTAATACAGTCCACTGGGTTCTCGCTCCTGCCATTTTATCCCTCCCCTTTAATTCATTATCTAAATATTCCCCCATTGCATTAAAATTTGTTTTTCTGAAATCCAATACTTTGGTTGCATTATAGGATTTTTAATTATTATATTTTCTTCCCGTAGTTTGTCTATTTTCCATTGTTGGGCATATACTATCCTGGCAGCTGTTAGTATATGTATAACTAGGTATCTTACCTCTTTTTCTATTTTCTTATTAAAAATACCCAATAAATATAATTCTGTTTTTTTTTCAATTTCTTCATTTACTATTTCTTTTAACCAATTTGTTATTTTATTCCAGAAATTTTTTGCCTGTGTGCATGTCCGCCATTGGTGGTAGAACATGCCTCTTTCTTTTTTGCACTTCCAGCATAATGGAGAGTTTTTTGGGAACATTTTTGATAGTCTTACTGGCGATAGGTGCCACCTGTAAAACATTTTTAATTGGTTTTCCTTGAATGCAGTCGATTTTGTCATCCGCCAATTGTTAGTCCATTACAACATAGAAAAAAGATAATATACATCGAGATACAGTTAATTTGAATTAAAAGTCACATTTTAAATAGTTACATTTAAAAACTTTAAAATATATTAAAATACACACATATCCATTCATACAAACTCATTATATATTCATTGGCCAGGGACAGGGTCTAATAATGCCAAGCTTGGTGGCATAGGTGAGTCTTTACTCTTTCGAAAGGCAAGGAAGGTAGGGACAATACGAATATCCGGGGGAGCTGATTCCAGAGGACCAGGGCCCCCACAGAGAAGGCCCTTTTTCTAGGTCCCGCCGAGTGACACTGTCTAGTTGATGGCACCTGTGGAACGCTGACTCTGTGGGACCTGACCGGTTGCTGGAATTCATATGGCAGGAGGCGGTCTCATAGGTATTCTGGCCCGATGCCATGTAGGGCTTTATAGGTCATAACCAACACTTTGAATTGAGTCCGGAAACCAATTGGCAACCAATGTAAACCATGGAGTGTTGGAGAGATATGGACATGTCAGGCTAGTCCCATGACTGCTCGCGCGGCTGCATTCTGCACAATTTGTAGTTTCCGAACACTTTTCAAAGGCAGCCCCATGTAGAGAGTGTTGCAGTAGTCGGACCTCGAGGTGATAAGGGCATGAGTGACTGTGAGCAATAACTCCCTGTCCAGGTAGGGCTGCAACTGGTGCACCAGGTGAACCTGGGCAAACGCCCCCCTCGCCACAGCCAACAAATGATGTTCCAGGGTCAGTTGTGGATCGAGGAGGCTGCCCAAGTTGCGGACCCTCTCTGAGGGAGTGAAAATGAACGGGCAGATGGAAATGTCCTTGGGAGGCAGAACCCACAGCCACTCCGTCTTGTTGGGGTTGAGTTTGAGTCTGTTACCACCAGTCCAGACCCTAACGGCCTCTAGGCACTGGCACATCACTTCCACTGCTTCACTGAGTGGAATAAATGTAATCAATAGTAAATGCCACTTGAGAGAATGTTACACATCAGAGGTGGTATTCAGCTGGTTCAAACCAGTTTGGGCGAACTGGTAGTGGCCATTTTGAGGAGTTTAGAGAACCAGCAAATGCTACCTCTGGTTGGCCTCACCTTCCCACCCCTGTCCTATATTCCCTTTATTTTACCTCAGCTGATTTGAGCGGATTGCTGTGCCACAGCTGAGCTAAATAACAGTTCAGTTTACCAGAACTTATACTGAGGGTGGTCTTTGAATGCTGGCACATTTTCAAACCCTGCTTGTGAGCCAAGCGCATTTCTCCTCCTCCTCCTCTTCCTCCTCTCCTCCCCTCCCCTCTCCTCTCCTCTTCTTCCTTCTTTCCTTCCTTCCTTCCTTCCTTTCTTCCTTCCTTCTGAAACCAGGCACTCCCTAAAGCTCATAGGTAAGAAAGTGAGGACAAATAAAGGGAAATATTTCTTCACCCAGAGGGTCGTTGGTTTATGGAATTCCCTTCCAGAAGAGGTCGTGACAGCTGTCAGCCTGGATAGCTTCAAAGCAGGATTGGACAGATTCATAGATGCCAAATGTATCGGTGGTTATTGAAACGGATGTCCATGTGCCACCTCTTTGTTGGTTGAGGCAGGCAGGATTCCCTTGAGTACCATTTGTTGGGGGCCAGGGGAAAGGGAGGGTCTTGCCTTCTCTTTCTGCTCAAGATCCCCATGTACAATTGGTGGGTACACAGAATGCTGGACTCGATGGGCTTTGGCCTGATTCAGCAGGGCTCTTCTTATGTTCTTAGGTTCCTTCCTTCCTTCCTTCCTTCCTTCCTTCCTTCCTTCCTTCCTTCCTTCCTTCCTTCCTTCCTTCCATCCAAGTGAGCCTTACAAGAGTCGTGGGAGTTGCAACAAACAACATTTCCTTTCCTGCTGATCTCCTCTGACACTGGTTCCATTTCATCCCCAGCCAGCGAGAGAGGCAGGCTTAAATCATCTTTAGCTGCACCTGAACTCAAGTCACCTCCCCCTCCCCACCTTGGACTGATGCCATGCGAGGGCAACCTTAAGGTGCTGAACATGTATTAGGGTTTGTCACCTTGTGCTAAGTTCAGGAGGTGACTAGCAGAGAGGAGGCAAGAGAAGGGCCCACATGGAGGGAAAATTCATAGCAGGCTGGCCTATTTTTCTGATGATAGAAAGAAAGTTGGAAAGCTCTATTACAGTGATGGCAAAACTTTTTTGGTTCATGGGCCGAAAGGATGTGTGTGTGTGTGTGTGTGCTAGCACGTGTGCATATGCCCACACAAATTCCCTTCCCCGATGCATGCGCACCCATGCCCTGCCCTGCACATGTGCACAATCCCTCTCCGTCCCCACGCATGCGCATAGGCCTCATTGAAGCCTGGAACAGTGAAAAAACAGCCCAACAGGCAAACCCGAAGTTCGGAAAAACTGACTTCCGGTTTGCCCATTGTGCTGTTTTTCGCACCCCGGAGCCTTTCAGGGAAGCTTCCTGGAGCCCCGGAGTGTGAAAAATTCCATTAACAGCTCCATTACATAGAGAGGGCTCTACCTCGCAAAGATGTGGTTCAAATGGTCTTTGAGATCTGCCCTATAGGGAGTCCTTGAATTTGCGACTATGGATTTGATGACATTTCGAAGTTACAACTGCGCTGAAAGTAATGGCTTATACAAGTAGACCTCGCACTTAACGACTGTCGCAGGGATGCCCCAAGGTCACATGATCAAAATTTGGACGCTCGGCCATGGGCACTTATGTACGATGGTTGCCTACCTTTTTTTTTTGTGGACAAAGTGCAAGCAGATTCACTTAGTGACTATGGTGATTTGGTTAACAACCGTGGCTCTAAGGACGTAAAATCAAACTTAGTGACTGCATCACTTTGTGACTGAAGCTCCAGTCCTCAGATGTGGTCGTAAGCAGGATGGCCTTTCAAGTTACCGGCACTACTGGTGCTGATGTGCGCACCGCTCTGGTTGACTGGTGGGCATGAGCATGTGTCGGAGCGAGATTTGTCTTCTGTGTGTGCACAGCAAGCAAATCT